>NW_010973325.1:4614037-4749144 GCF_000737465.1 Haliaeetus leucocephalus
ATTAATGGCTTTTTTTTAAAAAGAAACCTTTTCATTTTGTGTGCCTTTGTGTTTTTTGGGGGGGGGGGGGGGGTGGGGTGGGGTGTTTGGTTGGTTGGTTGGTTTTTGTTTTTGATACAAAACCAGTTTGCCTTATCATTCACTAGCGGATTATGAAGTTACATTAGAAGCCTTTAATAGATATGTTAAAGAAGCTGTATTTTAGGAAAGTCTTAATAAAGTTTGAAGCCAATTATTTTCCCTGCCACTTTCCTTTATATGTTTATATAGTTCAACATAAATGTAGCAAAACGTTTGGGAGAGAATTTTAATCTGAAATGTTATCAGCTTAATGAATACATGATCTGAAAATGTTGCTTGACTTTTTAAAAATTCTCCTCCTTTTCAGCTCAGTGATGAAAATGAGCAGTTAGTGAAGAAGTTGAAAAAGCTACACGTAAAAAATAAGGAGCTAGAAAAGCAGCTGGGTCAGATCCAAGACAAGCTACATCTGCAGCAGTTAATGCATGACCATGTCACAAGCAGAGAGTAAGAACTGTCAAACGTTTCTTTTTGCATCCAAAGTAGTGCAAAATTTCAGGACTTACCTGCCTTGGTATTCTTCAGATGAATTAGGCCTTATCTGTTCCGCGTATTTTGAGGGGGGGTGTCTGTGAACAGGATGGTGGGGATGGAGAATGCTGGAGGCATGTGAAGGAACAAAAGGCGGCTGGAGCATCTTGTACAACATTCATTGTTGTAGTGAAAGAAAGAGTTTTAATATCAATGCTTATCTGCTTATCTCGGTCTAACTGCAAAGAGTTTTAGACTCTTTTCCCACTAAACAGTAGTAAGGTAGTTAAATTGCATCAATGCTGTTTAAAAGATCCAGAAACTGGGACCTTAGGACCTGATAAACTACAGTGTTAGTGTTTTGGAGAGTGTCCTGCCAGGATTTAAGTACCTGTTTGCAGAAATTTTCAAGTTTAAATTTTGGTGTGTTTATGATCCTGCATGGAAACTTACTGTAAATTCAGACTGAAAAGTAACTTAGCCTTTTTCAGTTGCTTTGTTTGATCCGATTAAAATTGTAAAATGTAATTTTATTAAGCTGTTATGTTTGTTTCACTTAAGTGTTCAAGTTCAAACAGAAACCCATTTATGGCATAAGGGTGGATACAGCAAGGATCTTATTCTAGAGGGTGACAGTGTCAGGTGAGTTCTTAGAAATTGCTTTTCCACAGAATTAAATATTCTTCTCTGTAGGGTATAATATGTTGTTCATGGTTAATTTTTGTTAACTGTTATGGAAGCGGCTTTCAGCCTCTGAAACAATGGAAAATCCTTTTATTTACATTTTTAAAGGAAGTACTTGATCTTTGATTAAACTTGAAAATAGCACTAAACAAAGAACAACATGGATTTCTTTCTCAAATCTTTCATTGAGAAAAATTGGGTGAGCCAGGGAAGCTCCTTCATGCGTGTGTGCACATGTGATCTTTTTCTATAGATTTTTAACCTAGAATTATGTCATTTCACTTTCTATTTTGTGGGAGCCTTCTTAGCACATTTTTTTATAGCTCAGTTTTATGCGTATATAAAATCTATAGGCTGGTACTGTTTTCGAAATAAGCCAGACAAGCGATTCTACTTTTCAGTCTAATTGGTTTTAGAAGTCAGCCACTACTTACCGTAGTTTGCCAATTAATGCTAGAAATAAACTCTTGTAACTGCTTTTTTGATGCAGAAGATACATGATATCTTTTGAAACAAAATATATATTGAAACATTTAAAGACTAGGCATGCTGCATAAAATGTTGGTCCATCCCTCTATGACTATTTTAAAATAAATAGGCTGCTCCATTCTTTCAAAGGCTACTTTTTGTCCACTTACAGAAATGGGCTGTGGATCTCATGAAGGTAGAGGCAGTCCCTACTGCTTTTGAGTCAAGCACCCTGTTTTTAGTGTTTCCTTTAGGTGGCTGTAGAAGGCCCGTTTTTCCTTTCTCTTCCTTGTTTAAAAAATACCTTTACAGTGTACCAGACTCTCTTTGCAAACTACATAGGAAGGCTGGATGTCTAGCTCTGGGCTTGAATTGAGTACCTAGTTAGATGCTTACGTAGAAGAAGTTTGAATTACTCTCTGAATCTAGTCCTGGACCTGCTTTGTATTAGGTTGCACATAGATAACCTGACTTAGCTTTTTTCCTAGCATCTATTTGTATGTTATTTTACAAAGCTGTTCTGTACTATAGTATCACTCACCCCGCTTGTGGTGCGCAGTCGTAACTTATGCCAGGTCTTATTCAGATTCCTAATAAAATAGGAAAAATGTCTGTTCATGTTCATCAGTTACATTATGGGCCTGATATATGTAGACTGAATGCTATGAAATATGTTAGGAAATTAGTGTAGCACAACTTGATGCAAGATAATATCAAAGGAAAATATAATACCCCAAATCTGTTTATTTTACATGGATTTTACCCACCCACACTAATTTTCTCATAGCTTTCATTCACTCATATCCTCACACCCACATATGCAGGAGCAATGAGATATTTTGTGCAACACAGAGAGCTGGGGATGCTGCCTCATGAGTCCTCATCATGGGTTCTTGGTTGGTGGCAAGAAACTAGTTTCTGGACGAACTTTTTTTTATATCCTTTAGGAGTGGTCTTTTGCTATTCCTGTTGTGCTAGCGGGGAGAAGAATGATACACGTGACATGCTGTGAAGTCATTGCCACCCTCCTGTTGCTAGTGTATAGGTCTTCCATCGTCAAGTTGTTTGTACTGAGGTTTAATCAGAGTGCGGCCATGTGGGCTAGACAAAAACAACAGGGTCCTCGGTCTGGCTGAGTGAAAGGGATTCTTTGCCATCGATACTGACCATTCTTTTAACTCACTTTGCTGTTTTTTCTAGTGCTTTCTCTTTCTGTGTTGCCATTCACAACCATCTTAAATATTTCTGTTACAAGTCTCTACAGTACAGCTGCAGTCCAACTGATCTCTGTGGGCGTCTGTAATACTTTTATCATAAAGGATGCACATTTTGTTGGTGTTCATCTTTTATTGCAATGTATGCATTTCTTCTGTTTTAGACTACTTCAGATGTATAGCGAGCTACAGAAATGTTACCTTAAAGAAATCAAAACAAACCAGGAGCAAAGCGAAGCAATTAAAAATCTCACTGTAAGTAGAATTTGTAGGAGAAGGTATCAAATAGCCAAACGTAAGCTCTTAGGGAGACTGAAAAGTAATTCTTAGGTTTGTAAAATGAGACCATGTTTTTCTTTTTGTACTCATTTTTGTTTCCCATGCCTTTGAGATAATGGAAAGTAGTCTGTAGTTCCCTTTGAAAGTGAACTCTGTCACTGGTATGTCTGCAGCTGAAAGCTGTTTCCTCTTCCCTTACTTTTTCCTTTACTCACCTGCTTACCCCTCCTTCCAGCTGTACATGCATCTTCCGACCTCTCTTGCACCAGCCCTGGTATTTTTCTGTATGTGTCATGAGCTGATTTATTTCAGAAATCCAGCAGTAAGGTAATCAAACAAAGGCAAATAGTCTTCTGTCAGGTAGCAAGATCTGTTGGCTTGCTGTGCAAAGAGACTAGTGTCATAACTGGAGCAAAGGTAGGGTTATGTGGCCAGGAGTCGTTCAAGAAGCTTCAAGTAGGTATTGCCTCTTTAGGCATTGATCAAGCATTACAGCTGACCAGTCTAATTAATTTCCTCCAGGGAGTCTGGAACATGTGCTTTATTTTTTTGTAAACTAATATTCATTATGATTTGGATTATATGTACTTTTTCTTAAAAGTTGGCAATTGCTGCCATAAAAATATGCTTTATTGTGTGGAAAGGTTTAGTATCTTTGTGGATGTACATTTGTACTGTCTCATGAGCATGTGCTCAGTAGCAGATTTTTTTAAAAATGCTTTTGATGTATGCAAAACTTCACTTGATATATTTTTTCTCCTTTCAGACCCTTTGGGTGAATGTAGTTTTAAGTCAGCAATTAAAACCTCTAGGTTTGCATTCAGGATATGTTTCAAATTGTATTCAGATGAGCTGTGTTTGTTCTATGCATTTTAAAAAATGTTTAGTTTCTTGACAGATTAAAATTCATGAGCTGGAGCATAATCTTCGAGAGCAGAGGCAAAAAATTGAGCAACTGGAATGTAAAAAGGTTTCTTGGAAAACTAGTGCTGTTTCTGGAAAAAGAAGTCAAACCCCAGAGGGAGAAGTAACATCTCGCAGGGACGTTTCTAAAAAGAAGGAATCCTGTTGCATTAAATACTTAGGTAATGGTACAGTTAATTCTGATGATGTTCCTTCCAGTATGCCCATCAGAGAGGATGCGTTTCATTTCTGATCCAGTGGCACACTCCAGGTTATTTCTTCTACTTCAACCAGCAGTGTCTAAAATGTTTTTCATTTTTGAAAACCTATTATGTAAAAATGGCATCTCATAATCAATTCCTGTCTATGGATCCAGCCCTGCATTTGATTGTGATAAAAATAACTGTTTGCTGCTTTTCTCTTTTTCTGGAATTGCTATGTTGGTATAATCATGGGTGGGAGTGCATGGCTGTATTTAGTACTATTCATTCTAGCAAGATATATCTATGTAGATCTCTTAGTGATAATGTTTGCTGCTCCATTACACAAAAGAACCTGTTTTTAGCCTTAAAATGTGGGACAAACCCAGACAATACTTGTTTGAGCATGTTCTTCCTCGCATAAGTAAATTCACAAGTTAAGGTGCAATCCTGCGCCACTTCAAAGTATAAAAAAAGAGATTGAAGAGATCATATAATCTAGGCATAATTTGCAGGAAATGTGCTGTCAGCAAGGGCTAACGTGACCCTCTCGTAAGTTAGAAAAGGATAATCAAGGCTTGTGATGCATGTTTTCTGGATTTTAAAGTAAAATAATCCCACATTCAAAGTATCTGGCAGATTCAGATTACCCAATTGACAGATCCTGTAATCTTTCACAGTACCTGGGAGTGTGCTGGGCCAATTCTTAAGAATAAATCACTTTATGAAAAAGGTACTTTAAAAAGCTGAACCATAATTTTCTAATATCACAAAATGTAGGCAGCTCTTCAGCTGTAAGATGATTCATATGAGGGGGAGGTTGACTATAATGGTTGAAGTCTGTATTTTTTTTAATTTGAATATAGAGCTATTGTTGAAGGAGATTAAAAAGCTGAAGAAAGAAAACGAAAAGTTGTCTGCAGAAAGGAGAGCACTAAAAAATGAATTAGCTGGATTAGACAAGGTAATTTATTTTAGGACAAGTTTAAGAATAAGTGATTTTTGAAAAACTAACTTTTCTGCCTCAACTGAAATTTACCTTTAGACTGAACGTATGCTGTTGTCAAGCAAAATACATAAAAAATCAATTTACAGCATTCTGAGAAAGAAATGGAAATGAATGACTCCTTGAGACATTAATGTCCTACAGTACTGCTTGGCTAAGGAAGAGGAATAATGCAATCTTAATTTTTTTTTTTTTTTTTTTTTTGTTTTAAACAGCTGTGGATTTTCTTGTAGATTTTTTTTTTAAATGTTTGGGAAATTTGGTTTCTTTCATGAGAGATTATTTGTCTCAGTTTGTTATGAAGTTAAAATTGTAACTGCTGGTAACAGTCTTAATTCCTTCCAACAGACATTTGCAGAGATAATAAAAATATTTTTTTGAATGATCACTTCTATTGCTTCATGATGTCAGTGAGAGGAAAGCTATTTTCTCTTGAATTTAAACATATCAAAGTGATGCCACTGACAGAACTCTATGCTGAGGGAGGGCAGAGGGGAGGGCTTTGATGTTTTCATGATGGATTGATATGTGTAGAAAGTGAAAATGTGAAAATTTGGTAATTGAAATATGTGAGAAGATGAAGAGATGTTACCTAGCTATAGAGGACTTAGTTTAGTGTACTGACCTAGGATTTTATTTTCAGCAACAAAGTTAAGTTGTTTTTTTGCTTATTCTTCAAGTCTTGTGTTGGATTTTTTTTTTTTTTTTTGAGAATCTCTTTCCTCATCTTGCAATCCTTTCTCACAAGCTAAATAATATTATGCTGGCTTTCATTACAGGTGTAACAGTAAAACATGGTGATAGTTCATTAGATGTGAAACTTGTAGAGTGTTGAGCCAGGGTGATTTCTGGATCCCCGTGCTTGGGAGGGAGTTAGGGACAACGCATGGCTGAAAGTTTCATCTTTCAGAACAGAAATATATAAATCTGAGGTTATGGCTTTTTATCAGTGACCCTTTTTTAGGTAGTTTTAAGTCACTGTATGTTATTTAAGATGTATGTAGCTGTTATTTTTTTAAAAAAAAAGTCAGAAGAATAGGCAGGAGAATATGTCAAGTAAAGATGGATATAAGTAGATACAGTGTTATTCTGGTAGATAGGACTTTCCAAGGTTGGTAAAAATTAAGGCCTGGGTGATTACACTCTGCTTGCTGTCCTTGTATTCCCAACAGCTTCTGACTTCACTTGCAAAGGATCCGAATTGCTCAATAGACTTGAGTTGCAGGACCTGAACAAAACATAGTTCCATTTAAGCTATGGGCCATCGATATTTTTACAGTTATATTTTTTACAGTTTATTTCTGTGAAGCTGAATTTATCTCGTAATTGAATTGGGTATAGCTAGAACTGCTTGTTAAGTTGTCCATTCTGGGATGGTATAATTATGAAAGGATCAATATGAGAGAGTGAAACCACATAGGCTGACATTAAATAAGTTCAACAGGACTTGTTTTTTATGGCTTTCTTATTGGACTGTCTCTTTACATTCTGTGTAGCCTTACATATTGCTCTTTTTCATTCACTTCTTTGTTGTACGTTGCTTTTATCTGAGCCAGTTGAACCTGTTGGATAGTGTTATCCATTTTAGGCTCTGTCAAGTTTAATGCATCATAAATCTTGTCCTTTTGAATATGAAAATCAAACTTTTTAATATAGTGTAGTCATAAATAATAGAGCTTATACTGAAATGTGACATTCATTAACAAAATGTAGTTGTACTAAGACTTCTAAATGAATAGTAGCAATTTACAAAGCAGTTAAGGTCTAAAAATATCAAATATCTTTCTAGGTGTAAATATGGTATCCATTTTCCCACCTTAAACTCTTTAGTATTGTTGTCTTCAAATGGTAACAGCATCCTCCTTAGTTTACTGTCCTCATCTCTCTCCTTGCTTGTTGTCCCTTTTTTTATAATCTTGCAACTTTCAGATCTTCAAAGTTAATGCTACTGGCTGACTTGAGCATGTATAGCTATATTTTTTGCACAGATGAGTTTGACATTATTCCCTTGTCATTTTGGACTGTCATTTTGTAGCTTTCTGATAAATGAACATTTTTTCCTTCTCTTAATTTATCTTTCCTATTATTAGCCTGTATTTCAGGCTCTGGCGTAACTTGAATTCTGCTTGCATTGTGGGTTCAGGGCAGAGTTTTAAATTATTACGTAAGGTTATAGTTAATTGCCGTATCTCGCTGTAGCTGTGTTTGCATAATGCAATCATATATTAATAAAAATACAAATATTAATGTAATAATATAATTAATAAAAATATAGAAGGTGTCTTTGAACTTGGAAACAACTGAAATGCTGACTAGCTCTTATTGAGAATGTCTTTGAAAGAAACTTTAAGGTGAATATTTTTGGGTTTTTCTAGGATTTTTTTGAAGAGATAGAAGATCTAAAGCGTGCTGTACAGGAATCTGTGAAACTGAATAATCAGTATGAAAAGTGCTTGAAGCAAATAAGTGTAATGTATGGACTTCCTTTTACAGCACATTTGTAACTACTGATTAATTTAATGGCAAGTAGATGTTCCACATATTTTTTTTATACTTACTGCAACATTTAAACCTACCATGGCTTATGTAGTACCACATTTTGATAATATTATGAATTCAATAATATGATCTCAGTATGACAAGCTGCTCTGAAATGTTTTTGTATTTTGTGCCTTTGATTTTTGTTTATATGGTTTTTAAATAAACTGTGGTCTGTATAACTTCAACTAAGTTTCAAAACCTCTCTCTTTCACACTTGTGAAATACATTCATTGCAGGAGTGGTTGTGGGTGTTTATGGGAATATGATAAAATCTTTGTATTTTAATTTGAAGAATTTCCCAATTTATCCTTTCCTGTAAACTGTATAAAATCAACGTAGGTGTGTAGATCTGGCAGCCTTTATGAATTTCAGTCCTAAGGATGTGCCAGTGCAGACAGAAATTAATTCTATCATTAAATTGTTACAAAGGGATTTATTAAAAGAAAAATGCTAAATCCCTGCTTGGAGTTTTTCTTTAATCATAATAATGTTAAAATTTGTGGATGAAGAAAGGATTTAGAGTTTAGAATTGGAAAGAGTATGTTCAGAAAGATGTGTCAGAGAGTTGTCTCTTGCAGTATCAAAACAAGAATTCATCAGAAGCTGTTATTTGATTTGAAGAGCTCTGGTATTTGAAGTGCTGAAAAGAAGCTGGAACGCAGAGTGTCACAGTTCACAATGTAGAAATGTCACATTGCTTCAGAGAGAGAGGGAGCTTGGCAAGAGACAACTCCCAGTTGCAAGTGTACCTTGCGGAAGCGAAACCTTGTGAGATTTGAACTTCAACTTGTTTGTAACTACATTTCACAAAAGTTTAACATAGTTACGTTATAGAACTATAGTTACATTATAGAACTATATTTGTCTGAAAGTTGTAAATCTGTACCTTTGTGACATTGTGATGGGAGAATTGAGTGAAAACTTTTATCATGAGGTTAGAAATACTAAGCTTGCTTATAAGGTAATACAGCTTCTTTAGCTTAATAAAAACACTTGCACGCTCTTTAGGGATAGGACTAGGAGTAGGATTAGGACTCTTGTATTCCACTTTGTTTGTTAGGACAGTTTTATGTAGTTGTAAATTAATAAATAAATTGGCCTCAAAAGCGTATGAGGTGTTCAGAGTTACATATTCACTAAGTAAGAGAGGGTAAAGCTCCAGAGCTACTTGTTTCCTGGTCTGGCTATAGACCATTGTGTCAGGTTTCCCTTGTTTTGTTCTTGGCTCACTTGTAAATTAAAGCTGGATAATGTTCTGAACAGAGATGGAAAAGGGAAAGAGGAGTCATGCAAGTCTGTGTTGCCAGTAAACTTGATGGATGAAAATAGGAAGTATAGGATGTATGATCAAGTATTTTAAGTGCAAAAATGTATCTAATATTCGTTAGTAAGCAAAATAAACATGAATGCTGGAGAAGGAACACATCAAACTTCTTTGTTTGAGCACTAGTCACTTGAGCATTTTTTTTTTTTTTTCCACAGTTGTGGTATAAAGTTCTACTAGCATGTTTACTTTGGTGACATTAAATGAATCAGTAATTGTCCTCGTCCACAGGCTGGTTTTTAAATGTGTGCAGAATGGTTCTTAGATGAGGAAGAGTTCAAGGTTATTTTTCCCCTGCCTAAAGAGTGTATACATTGACCGAGTACAAAATTGTTGTGACTAGCAGAATTTTGCTGTTTGCCAGCTACTGAAGATCAGGGTTTTCCGTTATGGAGTGTGTTCCCTGCCCAAACGATTGAAAATAATGAATATGGTGAAAATATTGATCTTGCCTTTATGATGAGCTTTTAAAACTTTTAGAAATCAGTTTTGCATCAGGGCACTCCCATATATTTAGAACAAGAAACAGTGAGAAGTCTTTCAGTCTTTTCTCATAACTGAGGTCCTCAAGCTCTAGTAAGAAACCAGATTCTAGTCTAATCTTAATAATCAGCTGTGCAAGGAGGAGCAGTAGCGATGTAGTGTACAGTGACACGCTGAACCACAGCTCCATCTTGCAGTGTGTGTGCAGTCTGACAGCATTATTTTTGACCTTGTCATCACGTGTGAGAGGATGTCGGTGTCCGGTCCTTGGGTACCTGTATGTGAGGTTGGGATTACTACTGCATGGGTCTGGTTTCTGGTTAAACTGCTTGTACTTTGGGGTGCAGAGATGTGCAGCCACAGTCCTGAGCAAACAGTTCAGCTGGCAGGTGGCAGAGCGAGGGAGGCAGGGATTTCTGTCAGCCGGTAGTCTTTCAGCTCATTCTGCATCACTGACTTTCTGCTATTTGTTTTTTTCTTTCTTTTTTTTTTGTTTTTGTTTTTCCTTTCCTCTTTTCTTTCACTATCAGGAAGGCTGGAAATGTAGGGTGCAGATGGGAGACCTCTGGCATCTTCCACATCTGTGGCATAACTCCCAAAATAGTACCAGCTAGCAGCAGAAGCGCTAGGACAGGGAATGTGTGTAGAAATGACTGGCTTTGTGGTTTTGATTGTGTCAGTTGCTGCTTGTGACTTTGGAAAATGGAAGTTTTGCCTTGAAGATATTTTTCTCTTCTACTAATTGCAGGTTTTGGTGGTTTTTTTTGCATTTGATAGGGTCCCTTTACTTCTGAAGATCTGATTTTTTTAAAATTTTTTTTTTCCCCAGTGATCTGTAACATTGGCTTTTTGCTGCAGCTCTGTTGTTGTTTGGACAGCTTCCAAAGAAATTTGATGTGTGAAAAATAATGTAATGAAAAGCTTCTAGAGAATGCATAGATATCAATAGCAAAATGTCAGGTTTTATTTGTTTTAAGCTTTGTGTAGGTTGTGAACAAGAAGAGACCTAGAGTTTTTTGATTTTTAGGGTTTTTTTTTTGTCATGCCTAATGCAAGTTAAAACAACTTATTGGCATTTTCTGTTCAAATTAGTACTTTTTTTGTTGGAAGAGGAGACTATTTAGGACTACTGAAGTCTACTTCCAAATTTTGGGGTAGGTGCAGTTTGTGCAGGATAAGGCCATATGAATGTGTGTGCTTAGTTAAGAATTTACCTGTTTTTTGTCCTTGTTTCTGTGTCTGTTGAACAGACATTTCTGCTTTAATCTTGCCTTGTTGTGAGATGTACAAACAAGATCTTGTTGATTTTTATTGCTAGTTAAAAGTGCAGATGGGATTAATATTAAATAAGTTAATCAGCCTTTATGTGTAGTTCCTCTGTGTTGTGAAATTGTGACATCTGACCAGTGGCTTTTTCCTGCTAAATTAAGTTTAGATAGAACTGAATTGGATGCAATTAAATATTAGTCATACTAATGTTAAATAATGCATATTAGAAATGTTACATGATGCAGACTAATGGTTCTTTGTTTTGAATAAGTACTTTGTAGTGGTGATATGGGAAGCTCGTGTTTGAAAATAAGTGGCTATTACCAAATAGAGATTTTGGTTGGAAGAATAAGATAATAATCGCATGTCAGTTTTTGATTTACATGAAACATCAATCAAATGGGCTAGGGCATAGGGCAGTAAAGCAATTTAAGTTTTGTTCTGTGTTCTGCTTGTAACTGAGACCAGATTTTAGAAAAGATCTGCTAATTTTGTGTGGTTCTGTAATTTTGTCCTAGTGTTCCTAATGTTTAGGGTCTAAATATTTGAAGGTACTGAGTATTCACGGTTCTAATCAGATTTAGTTAATTCAAATGAACATTGGCTGCTAATCGCTGTCTGAGTACTGTGTTCAGTAATTGCTAACATCCTGGATATCAGTCCTATGTTAGAATTTTTCTATCGTGGAAAGCAAAATTGCAATCCCATTCTTGGGTGGGGGACAAGACTTTGTGGATTTCTCTAGAAGTTTGTTCATGAGCATGTGAAGTAACATCTTTATAGCTCTTTATAGTCTCCTGGAGCCCCTTTTACTCTGACCATGCTACACTGTTTACCTTTAAAAAGTGGGTGTTTCAGACATGCAGTACTCTTCAGACTGAAACCGTGAGAGGTTGCGTGTGGAATCTGAGTGATCTTACTTGAAAGTAAGGGCTAGTATCTCTGTCCTCGCAGGTGGGATACTTGTTTCTTGTGGGCACTTACACTGGAAAGTGTTTCTGCCAAGGACTGTAGGACAAACAGAACTGTGAAAGTGTGGGTATTTCCTCCTTATACCAGGAATAATGCGTTTCTGTTAAATGCCTGTAAACAAGTGAAGCAATCAATGAGCCCTGTTAAAATTGTGGCTTATCAGAGTGAAGACGTTTGTTTTGGATAAGCCTTTAAAATGGCATAAAATAATATTGTAGTTTCAAAATGGGTACATTCCCTGTTTGGGTTACAAACTATCCAAGGTGGAAGAAATCAGTAAATACAGTAAGCTTAGCTTCATTTTCCCACATTTCTCTTCAGCTCTAGTGTAGTTTCTGTTTTTGAGGCTTAGATGTTTCTTGATTTTTTTCCCCTTGTTAGAAATGAAGCAGTGTTAGTTAATTAGTCATGTATTTGTGCCTGTCTTCCTGGAAAGCTCTAGTGAACTTGTTCTGGGATAGTAAGTTGTGTGTCGTTCTTAGAGATTATTACAATGATCCGTATTAAAGGTAGTAATTGCATTGATTTGGCATAGTCATGTTATGTGACTTCTGCCAGAAAGTGGTTGCACGTGGCATTGCAGTGGCCAGGATGATATGGATTCTAATGTGTTTTTTTTTTTTTCTGCTGTTCAAGCTAAGCTCTGTCTTTATCTACCTTTGACCCCTACTCATAGTGTTTTCACTGTATAGTTTTAAAAAAACTCATTATGCACTAAGATCCTGGCTGGCTTTAAACTGGTTGCCTTGGTCCTGGTAGGAGAGAGTGCAGTTCTGTGCTCAGCAGCATGGCCGTCTGCGTACTAGAAGAGCAACTTTGCTTTTTAGGTCAATTATGTATTTCCAAATCTTTCGGGATTTGTAGGCCTTATGTGGTAGCTTTTCACAGAGCATGCTGGCTTAATGACTATTCTATTTTGTATTATTTTCTCCACAGGGATTTTTTACTGATACGAAGCCCAATGTGATCCTTTGAACTAGCCCCTACGGTTTTCACCTGAGAGAGGAGAACTGAGCCACTGGGAGAGAGTCTTATGCTGGTACTGCAATGCTGAGTTCTAGCTCGACCACTGTGAATAATCTTCCTTTGAAGAAGAGGCTCTGTTTCCTGCTGAAACTTGTGTGCTTTGTCAGCTCAGTGTTAATATTTTGTGAATTTTTAATTTATTATGTGGTAATTTTTCAATGTCGGTGGCCAGAAGTGAAAGGTGGAGCTCACATGAGTAAAAAAGAGACTTCAGCTTCAGTCCTAAAGGCCATAATTTTAGCTGATACTCAC
Organism: Haliaeetus leucocephalus; assembly: GCF_000737465.1. Taxonomy (NCBI): domain Eukaryota; kingdom Metazoa; phylum Chordata; class Aves; order Accipitriformes; family Accipitridae; genus Haliaeetus; species Haliaeetus leucocephalus. The sequence goes on from NW_010973325.1 coordinate 4,627,211, forward strand.
CTACTTGGTGAAATCAAAGGACATTGGCTGGATAAGCTAAGAAGGTAATAATTAAATTTTTTAAATAATCTCTATCCTGGTTTTAGAGTTTTTAATAGTAGCTAATGGGACAGATGTTGAAAACCAATGTTGTGGTACTTGTAAGAAGCGTGCATGCTGCCTCTGACTTGCCTGTTTGGATCTGTGCTGGATAATAAACCAGTGTTGAAAGGTTAATGAATGGGACTTACTGAGGTGGTGCAGTCTTGAATGTTCAGGTGGTATGTGGGTGTAGATGCCTGAGCATTTTCAGTGGGTCAGATAGTCTTTTCCAGTATGTAACTATTTTATAAAATGCCTTAAAAATGAGCCAGATAACTTTGATGTCCCAACAGTTAATACCTTTAATTGCAGAGATAAGGAAGCTGGTAGAAATTTGTCTCTGTAGTAGAAGAATTGGAGGCAAAATCACATTTAAAAACAAAGATAATCTAATCCTACGTCTACAAAACTATGTTTCTGTTAGTCCAAAAGAAGAAAAAGCAGAATTCTGAAAATACAGTACTAATTCTATTGTGATATGAACATTATAAACTTTTGCTGCAGAAACAGTAGCATAGTAAAACGTGCAGTAATTCACTGTTCTGATTAATTGCTGTTTATTGGAATTGTAATGAAAAATATCCAAGTTGGTGTTACTTCTTGCATGACTTGGTCCTGGTTGTATTGTGGTGGAATTACCCACCAGGTAAGATGCACCTACTGTACTGAAACCTTATTTCTAACTATTTAAGTTGAATTTCATATTGGCACTTTCAGTGTGTAGGAGCCATCTTCTCATTCCTGCCAGGCTGTTTTTGTGTATTCAGAGGTGAGGATCCAGAAGTTGGGCAGTGGTGACTGGGTCTGTATTTTCCCTTCAGGGAATGGCAAATGGAGAGATCTTTCCAAACTGCGTTATGGTTACTGCAACCAGATATTGTTTTTATTCTGGGAGATGTCTTTGATGAAGGAAAATGGAGTTTACCTCAGGTATGACATCAACAGCTCTCTTATTTCAAAAAATGAGGATTTCTTGAAGGAAATGGATGACAGAAGAAAGCAGACTAGGTATGCAAGGCTTTGTTTAATATTACTACAGTTGTCCTACTGGTAGAAGTTTCTAGTGTTTTAGATATGAGTTGAAATTTTGTGATTCTCCTTCATATTTGATAGTATCTTGACACTTTTGCCCCTCATATAAAACTTAGAAAATGTAAACATCTCAGTGTATGCTTCTGTATTATATACTTGTGGGTTGACCCTGGCTGGAGGCCAGGTGCCCACCAAAGCCACTCTATCACTGCCCTTCTCAGCTGGACAGGGGAGAGAAATTATATCAAAGGACTTGTGGGTTGAGATAAGGACAGGGAGATCACTCAGCAACTACTGTCATGGGCAAAACAGACTCAACTTGGGGAAATTAATTTATTACCAGTCAAATCAGAGTAGGATAATAAGAAATAAAACCAAATCTTAAAACACCTTCCCCCCACCCCTCCCTTATTCTCAGGCTCAACTCCACTCCCAATTTTCTCCACCTCCTCCTTGCCAGCAGCGCAGGGGGATGCGAAATGGGGGTTGGGGTGAGTTCATCAGACATTGTCTCTACTGCTCCTTCTTCCTCAGGGGCAGGACTCCTCACTCTTCCCCTGCTCCAGCATGGGGTCCCTCTCAGGGGAGACAGTCCTCCATGAACTTCTCCAACGCGAGTCCTTCCCATGGGCTGCAGTTCTTCACAAACTGCTCCTGCGTGGGTCCCTTCCACGGGCTGCAGTCCTTCAGGCACAGACTGCTCCAGCGTGGGTCCCCCGCAGGGTCACAAGTCCTGCCAGAAAACCTGTTCTGGCGTGGGCTCCTCTCTCCACGAGGCCACAGGTCCTGCCAGGAGCCTGCTCCAGCACAGGCTTCCCACGGGGTCACAGCCTCCTTCGGGAACCCTCCTGCTCCCCAGGCTGCAGGTGGATATCTGCTCCACCGTGGACCTCCATGGGCTGCAGCGGGACAGCCTGCCTCACCATGGTCTTCCCCACGGGCTGCAGGGGAATCTCTGCTCTGGTGCCTGGAGCACCTCCTCCCCCTCCTTCTTCACTGACCTGGGGGTCTGCAGGGCTGTTTCTCTTACATGTTCTCCTCTCTGTGGCTGGTGTTGCGCAGCACCTTTTTACACTTCATAAATCTGTTCTCCCAGAGGTGCTACCGCTGTCACTGATGGGCTCAGCCTTGGCCAGCGGTGGGTCTGTCTTGGAGCCGGCTGGCGCTGGCTCTGTTAGACATGGGGAAGCTTCCAGCAGCTTCTCACAGAAGCCACCCCTGTAGCCCCCCTGCTACCAAAACCTTGCCATGCAAACCCAATACAATACTAGTGGATCTCTTTGATACTGGTGAACAGCATTAATTTCTCCATTTGTTTTTTCATGCAGGCATGGGCAGATGATGTCAGGAGATTTCGGAAAATGTTTAAGTGTCCAGTTTCTACTGAGCTAGTGGTTATTGTGGGGAATCATGACATTGGATTTCATTATGAGTAAGTCTTGTCAGTGAAAGGAGTACACAAGTGCCAAGAACGAAACGTCAGCATGCATACAGTAACTGGTTTTGTGTCTGAGCGACCTCTTGTGTGGTTACACAGAAAGCTTTTGATCATAACCAAATTAGAAGGGATTGTAATTTAGAGAAAGACCTTAAAAGGTATCCATCTGTGCACAATGCACTCTAGGAATAAATTTTAGAACAGGTTTCAGGCTACTTTTACGCTTCTCTGAGCATATGTGAAGTTGTTCAGAGCTGGTCTTTCTGCATTGGCAGAGAAACCTCAAAGCTGCTTTTCCTTGTGTTGGGCCTCCTTGTCTGAGAAGTGTTTAGTCTGAGCATATTCTCTTTCCTGTTATCTCAGCATGGAAGAGTGTAAGTGCGTGCCCTGGCTCTGCTGTACCTCTATAGGACAGCTGTGCTTACACTGATGGGACTGGGACAGAGTACACAATGGGTGTCAGAGCGTCCCTGTGAGTTTGCTGAATGAATACATGATCTAGATAATGGAGCAGCAAGCTGCACGAATGGTCTACAACTGTAAAGCAACTGTGTCGGATGATTTACAATGCCAATTTCTTACCTCAGTTGTATTTTTGCTCTGTGACACAGAATGACCACTTACAAGGTAAATCGATTTGAAAAGGTTTTCAACTTTACTTCAGGAAAGCTGATAACACGGAAAGGAATAAAGTGAGTATATTTAATTTTTTTCCATGTTTAGAGTAGTGATTACTGAGCTAGCAGACCAGAGCGATGAAAACTGAGAACTGGGAGTGGACTTTGTAATGAAATAGTATTGGGAATGCTTAACTTAGAGCCCCCCCCCCCTTTTTTTTTAACTTTGTATCTAGCTTATATGTTAAACACAAAACACTTTGTACAAACCTGTAGTTTGATGTGGAGGGGAAGCTGTACTTTGAGCTAGGTAAATTGTAACAATATTTCCTTTTAAATGGAAAAGTACTGTGGAGTCAGAATCAAATTCTCTGGTTTGCCTTTTTTACTTCCTTGCAGCTGGTAATGACCCATGGCTGTAAACGTAACACAAGAATTGGATTCAGTAAAGAAACACAAACAAACCCCCTCTGTGCTTACAAGTTAAGAGTTTCATTAATTTTAATAACTTCTTTAGTCTGCAGAACTTAACTCATGTTTGAGGAATTTGGGAACATAGCAGTTGCTTGTCCACAGTTTTTCCACAGGGTGGAGTAATAACGCACAAGCTGGTTTTGGCTTAGAGCAGTCCTTGTTACAGAGCTTGTTCTCATAGTTGTGTGTCTGTGGCTGCAGTTGTCTGCCGTGTGGCCTTTTCGTTACTTTTAGATACCATGCAGGAACCCAATGAGGGAAAGCAATAGTGGGTTTGTGGAAGGCATTTGTCTTTAAACCTCAGATATATGAAGGGAAGACCCGTTGCTGCTCTGCATTTGGTATCTATGCCACCAGGTTACAATCACTCATGTAAATGTAGGATTCAAAACCTACAGGTTTACACTGGTTCTCTTAAGCAAACATTAAAAATATTCTGAACAGGTCTAGAAATTCGTCCTTTTTTAGGAAGATCTATAAGCTTCATGAATGCTCAGTATAATGCTATTGTTTATCATGCAGATGTGGGGTCCTCTAGATACGTATTGCAGCTATTTTAAAAGATAAGTTATTCAGGAATATCTCCATGTCCCCTCTGGTAAAACAGCACAGCAGAATTCTTGCATATGGTTGCAGATTATATGTTCAGTATCATACTCATTAACTGAAATAAGCTGCATTATTAATGAAATGTTCATAGATGAACTATTTTACAACAAATCTGTGGTATAAAAGCAGCTTAATTTGCTAAAAGAGAATTACATTTTGGTGAGTTTTGACCAGTGTCTCTTAAGTGGAGGGATTCAGCTTATTTATGTCTGTAAAATATGCTGAATTGAACTGGGAATGTATCTCAAGTCCTGAATGAGTGACTAAACAGGTATGAATCTTGTGGCCGAAGTTCAAAGTTGATTTGAAATCTACAGGGAAATCTTTTTCTTTTACAAATAAAATCCGGTTTTCTGTATGAGACTGCAAAGTATGAAACTAAGTTTGTTCAGGGTAGCCAGCCAAATGCAGTGCTGTTTTGCTTTTCAGTAGTTCTGAGGAAATCAAATGTCTAAAATTACATCTCTGAAGTCTAAAACGTGTGTGGGGAGAGAAGCAAGTTCTCCTTTCCCTCAGAATTCAGCTCAGTGGGCTTCCAACGTTCCACTAGAATACCACCACTTCAGTATCCATTATAATATAAAAAATCTTTAAGTGTAAATATGAAGCACAGCATACAGTATATTGTGCAGCCTAATTAACAACTGCTTATAAAGCAGCCTATGAGGTAAGGAAATGGCTACAGTATGGATACTCCAAAGAGAATTTATAGCATGTGATTTTGGAAGCCGTTATGTTCTGCTGTCTTGTTGAGCTGTGTCCAGCTCTGGAACACTTGCGTTGTATGTGTGCATGAATAGCAAATGCTTTCCTGTCCTCCCCACTTCCCTTCTCTTTGCCCACTCCCTGGTATTTTCCAGCTTTGTCCTAGTAAACAGCGTAGCCATGGAAGGTGATGGCTGTGCTGTCTGCCGTACCTCAGAGGCAAAGCTTGTGGCGCTTTCTCACAAACTGAACTGCTCCCAGCAGGTAAGAGTTTATTAAAGATCTGATCATAGCCGGAACTCAGCTGCTGCAACAGGAATACTGATACTGCAGCAATAGTCAGGCTATAACTAAGACTCTCCTGAAAAAAAGCTGCTTCCAATTCATATTGTAATTTGTTGTTAGCAAATCTTTCTTTTGTCTCATTTGCCTCTTACCATTTTTACTTAACTATTATTAACTGTGTTGCTTTGCATTAATGGTGTTAACTTCCTTGTCAGTGCTGCCAACAAACAGAGGTTGTCATTTCCTCTGTTCTGAGGAATGGCAGTTCTGTAACCCTCCCTTTGACTGACTTAAGATACTACATAATCCCTGCATTTATATTTATGCATATTGTTCTGTTTTATATCCTTCAAGCTAGCCTATTCTTATAGTTTTCTGATTCTACTGGAGTCCTGTCTTGATAGCCTAGTAAAGTTTTAATTGTAGTATTTTTTCATCAAATACAGTTGCTTCTTGCATTTCATTCCTCTTCCCTTTTTCATAGGCTGAGTGGATGCACAGTAGGCAGCATGATTGACTGGGTTGGCAGTCAATCAGGAAAGCAGCTCCCAGTAGAAAAATTGCCAGACTCTGCTGTCTCTCTTGGGCTGCCCTCAATCTTTTTTGCCTTGTTTGTGCAGTGAGATTCTGCTGTTGCTTTCTGCATCCAGAAAGAGTGCAACCATATTTACAGCATATACAGCAAGGGGAATTAAAGCATTTCCCCTTCCATCCACAGTAGAGGCTCTTAGAAGTTTATACAGTGGACAGTATTTAAACACTACTCTGAGCTGATACTGCTTTTTGTAACACCCCCCCCCCCCCAACCCCCTGAAAACCTGGCTATTGTTTACTTCCCTTCCCCACCCCTATGGTGCTGACAAAATGTATGGATTGATTTTATTCACAGAAACCAAATCATTCCAACAAAAGATGCAGTGATGTGGAAAAGCTTCCAGCTTCAGAACCCATCCTTTTACAGGTGTGTTGGAGATGGGGTGAGGCAACATGTTGACGTTTCTGGTGTATTTATTACTGTTCCAGAAAGGCTGGATTGTTAACAACTGATTCTTGCTTTGAATTTATCCCAGCATTACCCTCTCTATCGGAAAAGTGATGCTGAATGCAGTGGAGAAGATTCTGCTCCTCCAGGGGAGAAGAACATCCCATTTAAAGAGAAGTATGATGTATTGTCACAGGAAGCATCACAAAAGGTTTGATATACTAGGAACTTGAGTATCAGTGGGTGGGTAGGAGGGGGATATGGGTGTAGATCTATCTAGATTAAGAAATTTTGGAAAGGGTGTTAGCTGACACAAACAGACCACAGCTACTCCCGCTTTAACAAGGCCTTTGAGAGGCTGCTTGTTAGAGCTGTTTCCCTGAGGATCATCAGGATCGTGGCCTTGATTCTGCTGGGTGTCCCAGGTACAGGCTGTAAGTCCCACTGCTCTTAAGCTTGCTGCAGTGCCGTTACCTCCAGTTTAGCATTTTGTGCTTTATATACTCTGTAGATTATTGACAAACCTAGTAGAAAGCCACTCTTTTCCAATGCTTCGAAAGCACAGCTTCTGCTGAATTAGTACCGACAAGAAAATGTAAAGTCAAAGTATTCCCTAAAAATCTAATGGTCAGTATTTGTTTCCTTCTGCATAAATGTCTTCACTCAAGATTGGCAGTGCAAGATTCTCCCTTAGAGAAGAAAATGACATTGCTTTACTAAAACCAAGGTTCTTCTCTTTGTGATGTCATCTTCTCTTTGTGATGTCAACAGCGTGCTATTACCTTTGTTATTCTGATCTGTATGGCCAAAAAAAAACCCCCGGCCAGTATTTGGGATGAGGGCCAAATGGGTATGATTAATATTACAATATCAGCACATCTTACTGCAAAACAGGTTTACACAAAACACTTTGTAAGAATATTAGAATTGCTATAACTTCATTCTGTTAGGAGGAAAAAAAAAAGGGTTTTAAGCTCAATTTCTTTTTAGTTATGACTTAACTTTTGTGCTTTACTGTTTTGTGTTCTAGCTGTTATGGTGGTTTCATCCCCGTTTGATTCTCAGTGGGCATACACATAGTGCTTGTGAAGTGCTGCATGCAGGGAAAATTCCAGAAATCAGCGTCCCGTCATTCAGTTGGAGGAATAGAAACAATCCTAGTTTCATCATGGTAAGTTTTAATTTTTTTTATTTTTGTCAGATAACTTTCATAAATAAATCAACATGGCAGTCAGCTATATTTTAAAACTGATTCTACCTGTAAAAACAAAAAATTAAAAAAAATTGCCTACCCACCCAACCCACTCAGTACACTGCATCCACTTTATAAAGTACATCTGTGGGAGCCACCATGTTCTGTGTGGTACAAAGCAATGCTGTTAAAGATCTAATTAGTATCTGGGTACAAGCATCAACGTTTTCTTATAAAGAGGGTGCATTGTAAACTATTGACCTGTAAAAATAATCAGTATTGTGCACTGAACAGTAGAAAGACTAGTTTGGCTTGGTTGATTTACCAACTATGAAAACAAGACTGTATCCACCTCAAACCCTTGCACGGTGATCGTGGTTTTTCACACTTGTGCTTTAACCACTTCACACAGTGAAAACGTTTGTCACACGCCAATAGTCTGCCTCCTCATTTCCAATTCACATTTTGTACAGTGTGTTGGTTATGCTCTCACAGGCAGTTCCAGTGCTCAGTATAGCCTTAGAGGTAAATCAATTAGTTCCCCAGTTCAAAAAATAAAACAGAACTCCTGGAAACTTGGAGTAAGAAGCAAAACCTACAATCTGTTTACAGAGTAGTCTGTGACTTGGGGGGAAATCTTTCATGTATTTTTACTGCTGTTGAGTTTAGGCTGCTTAATACACAGATAACCCCAAACTTTTCAATTCATTTTATGCAACTGTTAGTATTTCTTGTTGAAAGTAGTTCTGTTTATTCTGTATTCCTGAGAGTAGCTGCCTTCAAACTACACATGCTCTTTGCACATGCCAGACAGTGCATCTTCACTGCAAAACAAGAGGTTGGCTAATGAAAGTTGCATCATCTTCACTACTGTTTTAACTCGGCCTCGGTCCGTTGTAAACTTTAATTTGAACTGCAAAGTCAAGCCAAAACCCAATGAAGTTCTTTGTTGTTGAAGTTCATGTTCAGAATTTGGATTAGCCAACATGTTTTTTGCAGCACGTACTGGGTAGGAGGAGGGCCTGGGAGGGGGAGGAAGGGGCACATTCACAAAACCTAACTTTAGCCTGGGAAGGTTCCTTCCAGGTGGATTTACAGCAGCTAAAGTTAGGCTTCTCTTGAAGGCAGCTCAGATGAGGAGCCCAGCTCTCTATTTACGCTGGATGGAATATAGGGAAGATTGGCCTCTGGGCTAATGTTGGCCTGGTGAATATTCCAGTTAGTGCCCAGCACCGCAAGGTACGGACTCTTCAGCCCCTGGAGAAGGCACTGGTACTAGGAAACTGGCCCCAACCCTTGCCACCCAACACAGAATTTAGAAAGGGGAGATCTGACAGTTGTGGTGTTTACTCCCGATTTGGAACCCACTGTAACAGCAAAGTGACAGTCTTCATTTCTTTTCCAGGGCAGCATAACACCAACTGACTTCTCCCTCCAAAAATGCTTCCTTCCCTATGAGAGCAGAGTCTTTACTATATACTGTGCAGCAGGTGCTCTGCTTGTAATCCTGATACTAGCTCATTGTCAGCTTCTCACTCCACCATTTTATTTTGCTCAGCGTTTAATCAGTAAGCATAAAGCAGTATGAAGAGCCAGACATCTGCATTCAGTCACTGAAATACCAAAGCTGAGAACAGTCAAACATCAGACTATATTCATGCCAGCAAATGACCTAATTTGATTGCTAGTCTGAAGGCAGGTTGCATTTACACATACCATAGAAGTCCTATACAGCTGATATGACTACTACAGGATAAATAATTAACTGAAATGAACGTTTCATGCTGTACAAAAATACTGTATTCTACAATCAAATGAGTCCTTTTCCTGCTATAATTTTTGTATCAAATATGTATATTAAAAGTGTAACTGTACATTATGTAAATCCTATAGCCTCGTTACTTATCTGCACTAGTGTCTTACCCTGGTGGAGGCTCAGTCCTGCAAACTGGAAACGTTTCTCTGTTTTATTGCTGCATGGCCCTTCTAATGTCATACTTCTGTTTGTTAGGGTCAGGCAGAAACTAGATACATCAGCACAGAGATGTGGATTTCTGTAGCCTTTTTAGGATGTCCTATGTAAGGGACTGTGGTTTGGGACAAGAAATCTTCCTGACACATGAAATTGTTAGCGGACTACAATTTGCAGTTATCATCTACCAGACAACGGGAAGAAGCTCGTGGATCCAGTTTGCTGATACACTCTTGAGACCTGCTTAAAAAAAAAATTAGGGTGACACCTCAAGCTGCTGTTTTTAAAAAGATGTGCTATGATGAGCTTAAAAAAAAGAGGGCCCTATTGCATCCCAGAGATCTGTGTGGTGAGGGGCCCTCCAGTTGCCGATCTTCTGCAAGAAGGAAGGTCAAATACAGCTGCAGTAACATTATCCTACGCCTTGGCCCTCAGTCTATGGACAGACAGGGATAGGAATGCGCCTTATTTCAGATTCCTGCAGGGCTGCCAAGTTCTGTTACCTTTATCGTAGAGTCACATTTTGAACTGCAATAGCTCCTCCATGGGGAGGCGGAGGCTGCCAGCCATGCTGCAAGCACACTGCAGAGCTGGGCCAATGCAAAACCCGAGCTCAGCGTCTCGGTGTGCTGTGTGTGAGGGAAGATGCGACAAACCTGCTGCTTCTCCCCACCCGCCTGAGAAAGGCCAGAGGGACTCTTTCACACCAGGACCAGTTTCCCTGCTGACACTCCTGCAGAGGCTGGGAGGTCTAACCTGAACTCCTGGGCTGGGGGTTGTTTTAAAGAAAAGACTATCTTTTGTTATTCACTCTATTACTTTCTTTGGCATGGGAAGTGACAGAATCTTTGCATTTGGCAGTTTTGTTTATTATTAGTTTATTCCACCCAGCCTTTCACTTTCTGGGTGATATCTGATGACTAATTGAACATACAGATATCAAAGTATACATGTTTTTGGGAAAAAGAAGAAAGGGTCTTATTACAGTATTTAAAATGGGATTGTTTATCATCAAATAGAAACAAGTTCTCAATTTGTGTGTAGTCTGAATTTAAAAAGATGACTAATTGGGGTTTGTAACTAATAACAATGCTTATAGTAAAAAGTTAATCAAACCTGCTGATTTATACACCAATGGGGGGAACATATTAGTTCTTAATCTCTCCCTAAATTTAAAATGCAAGTGGGGGGGAATGGTCCAAAGTGTGGTAAAACACTCTATAAAGTAATGTAGTCTAACACTTCTCTAGGTTTCTGTTATTGCAACTGTAATTTTAGACATTTGTACAGGTTATCTTGGACACAGGAAAAGTATATAGTCACAGACATAAAACACCTATGTATAAAATATAAAGCAGTGTTATAGTTACTAAAAAGGACATGCCTTATTGCTACAGCAATTCTTGCTTTTTATATATTGTACTGTACCACAACTTGTTTTGAGAATGTCATTTGCATAAATTATTCAAGTTTGAGAAATATTCACACATTTTGATTCTACAATATTTAAAATAAAACAATTTTCTAATGTGTCTCTTTATTAAAAGAGAAATAAAAATGTCATCTTGTAATTCTCTTAGGCCAGACACAAGGGTTTATACACCTTTTTTTTTGTTTTTCTTCTTTCTCGCTATTTACTTGCACAATGAAAGCCGCTGTTGGTACAAAGATTGAAGAGCTCTATAGAATGGTGCTTTACACATTCACAATCGGTCTGTGCAATTGTGAAGTTCTATGAATGACCAAAGAATTACCAAACATATTTCCTAAATATAAAGGAAAAGAAAAAAAGAAAATCCTTGTTTCCCATTAAAACAACACCAGGTTGCAATTTGGACACTTGAATGAATTCCAATGTTTTAAAGCTGAGACTTCAAAAGAGAAAGGCATGTTTGCTGCAACATCCGGTGACTGTAATACCTTACTTGGAAAGGTAAGTGGTTAATTTGCATAATTTATAATTTTTATACTAAAGAGCATTTTATATAAACCAGAAAAAAACCCCTAAACTCTACAGATAAAGTTCTTACCTCCAGTCACTGCTGCAGGTAAGGTTGACATCAAGCTGTACAGCGCAATCAAAAACATACTTACATCTTAGCTCATTTTACAGGTACAGCCATAATCAAGGCACAAAGATCTTCTACAAGTATTTTTCTTCAATAAAGTTGTACAAAATAATATTACATTTTACAGTCTGTACAATATAATAAACCAGCAGTAAAACAAAAAAATATATATAGGGAGAGGACTGTTGTCCAAGAATGATCTGAACTAAAAGGATCATTTGTGGACAGCACAAATAACGTAAGTGAGGGTGGTATAATTTTCTGCCTAGATGCAACAGGCTGAAAAGTAGCTGTAATTCAAATGCCTGAGGTGTGCAGAGACACTTAGCTCCAAAACCCCAGAAAAATTGCTTTGTCTTCACTGTTCCTCTCATTATCTACTCTACTTCCTGTGCCAGTAACGGCTTAAAAGAGGAGGTCACTTTATCAGTTGACCTGCAACTCAGAAATGCTAAAAACTGTGACAGAGTAATAAATATTGTGGTGCTGCTACATTGTGTGTCTACTTCCTCAACAGTATTTAATAACCTGATACAAAGTGCATTAATCTTTTTTTCACCCATCAAGTACTCTTCAATGTCATGTTAAAAAGGAAACCCACACAGAGGGATAGGTATGACTTTAGTGTCATCCAGCTGACATACCAGTTTGAACTGACGTTAACCTGCTGGAAAAAATTTAGCAGGTCACGTTCAGTTAAAAAAACAAAACCTAAGGGAACAGAGGTAGCCGAAGGGCTTAGTGGAATGACGAAGAAGTGGCATGTCAAAATAAAGCACAAAAGTCCCAAAAAGCATGAAGGAAAAACAACCCAAACTTGCTTCAAATCAGCTTTAAGGTTAAATAATTAAAGTAAACAAAGTGAAGAGACTGACATTTCTATAGTATATTCTTCCACCCTGTGTGGGGTAGTATCAAGAGAAAGAGTAAGGAGCAAAGAATTTAAAACCACAGGTTCCACGGTGATCCCCCTCACAAGAGTTCGTACTGGCGGAGATGCATCCTTTGAATGATGTCTCGACAGTCGTTGAACACTCTGCGGATATTTTCTGTGTCCACTGCACATGTAAAGTGTGGGTAGCAATAATGCCTGCCGTCTCCACTCGCTGTACTTATCCTCTGTGGAAAAAGTGAGGGGGAAAAAAAAAGGCTCAGGTGCCGTGCCACAAGAAGTTTCACATATCGACGGTCTACACACTTATGGAGTACCACGAAACCTGGGAAATTCTGTATGTAGGTCATTAAAATAAATAAATAAAAAGGAGGGTCTGTGGTCTGGTCCAATATGAACCACAAATTTGAAATGAAGATTAAAAAAAGTGATGGGTACTCTTACGGGGTCAGTATAGTAGTACTTCTTAAGAGCCGCTGATGCTACCATCATCTGCACAAGCTATTGTCATTTGCACCTCACTCTGCAGCTAACCTGTGCTGCTGACAGCACTGCAGTCTGCCATGCAGCTGTCCCAGGAGTGATTTTCTCTTCTTTTTTGGTGCCATCATGTGGCAAATTTTTGAACTCCTGGCTTAAATCAGCAACACAAACAGAAAACCTCCCAGCTGTGAAGCCAGGAGTGGCAGAGAACAACATCCTACCACTTCTGCTTCTTGAAGCTGAAGGCCCCTGAAGCTACCTTTACTTACAGCACCTATTAAGCTGGCTGAACACTTGGTATCGTTATTGAGACCAGAACATGGTGGAATTATCACGCAGAGCGGCTGGGTTCCCATAGAATAATAAAACATGCACAAATCCAGTAAACATCAGACCACGCAGAATTAAATTTTCACAAGGCTACTGTGCAACTTTTTAGGTTGCTAACTTGACCTCCAGCGTCTCTTCATGCTCTTCTCTTGTTAAAATTCCCCAGGATCTTAAAAAATATTTAAAAAAAAAAAATCTTAAATTTGTTCTGTATTACTATAGGACTGATAAATATAAATCCATTCTAGATCATTATCTTGAAGAATATATATGGAATGGAATGTCATGAAAGCAGAAGGTCAGTTCCTGGGATAATAGTTTTTATAAAAAAATCTAGTCTGAATTTTATTACAAATTATACTGGCTAAACAACAAAAAACATTTTGTCTCTCTCTCTCTCACTACACTATGTATTTTTAATACAGTGATTTATTTTACATGCAGGATTGACCTTTTAAATACCTGCAGCTACAGATATGCAAAGCTATAGACATTTAGAAGCCACAATTTACATAATTAGATCAACAAGTGCAGGTAACGTAGGCAACATTACAAATTACAACACTAATTAAACGGGGTGTTCCATACATACACTAAAAATTATTTTCTTCTTACTAAGCCACACTCAATACCTAGTTCAAGGCTTACCCTCGTGAAAAATATTAATTCAATAACTTATTCAATTGATGGGTAAGTTGTTAAGATCATATTTGAAGCATGAAATACACTAAACAATAACAAAACAAGAAAAAATTTTACAAATTACTGCAATGGTGGCGAAATGCTGAAATCCAATTAAAATGTAGATTGTATTTGTCTACCTGCAAAAATCTTCCAGAAAGGTTTGAGGAGATCTTTGCTGTCTTGCAAAGTCTGGGGGAAATCAGACCCTTAGGAACCCAAGGGCCGAAAGGACAGCGGTGTGCATGGACATTCAAGATGATACTGATTTTAAAACAGTAAAAAAATGCAATAGTGTTTCTATGTTTGATACAATAGCCGCTTTACATTCCCCCCACCCCCCGCAGATCTGTTCTGTATGACAGTGGTATAATGCCACCACTCAGCTGCAGCATGGAGAGACCAGTTACTCATTTTTTTTTTTTTTCCAAATCGGACTTAAAAAAACATACTGTGCCCTGAAAGATGGTCCAGTCTGCCTCACAACTACTGCTGCACTTTTTCATTCTTAACTCACAAGCCTTGGAAGCGTTCAGCCTTGGCCTGTTGCAGGGGTCCGTGGCCCTTTTGCTCTGTGCTGAGACCCACATCTGTACGTGCAACCTCCAGCTGCACTTGCCACCTTGCTCTCATCCCTTCCAGCGCGCTTCCTCCAAGCAGCACCTTCTCAGTACGCTCTAACAAGCGCATTAATGTCTCTGTACGGTCTGCAGACAGCAGTTACATACTGTAAGGATGCGAGACGGGGATCAGACTCCTCTGACACGCGCTTTCTGGGACTAAACGTTACATGCCATCAGTGAGGGACAACGTACAAACGCTTTCGGTGCCACCCAGATGCGGGCAGTAGGGAGCACCCCACCCCACCGACCCAATGTTCAATCTTTTCCTTGTGTTCTGGTAAGATAACTGTTCTTTCACTAAGTGTTTGCTTGTCTTTTTCATGCACTGATTCCGCTAATGTCTATGGTAGTACGCTGCCCACAATGTTCTGGTGACACCTGGTTACATATAAGGCACGTCAAAGGATGTATTTCCAAAATGTTAGGTTTTTTTTTTTTTGGTCCCAACAGCTCTGTAGCTCATTTTAAGATAAATGCAGTATTTTCACCCCTACTCAAAACTCATTTTGAATAGTAGTGTATTACTTAGCACCCGTTCAGAGGGGAAAAACAATATCCCCTGGGACAGCAACATAAGAACATTTACTTTCCTGTAACACAAGTGTGAGCATTTAATAGCGGTGTCCCTATACTGCGGGGGTCAGGACGACAGTTTTCAGCGAGGAGCCAAATGCACGATTTGAGGGAGCCTGGTCTGTGTGTTTGAACAGCAGCTCCAGATTCAGATTTTTTAAAAACCAGCACGAACCAGAGAAGCTGTGCCACTGTTTTAACAGGGGTTACCTATACACTGGGGATGTATTAAAATGAAACATCAGCAGCTGGAGAGCCCTGTGTACAAAACACCACCATGGGGCTGGGGAGTAGTCTAAACAAGAAGCGCAGGAGCATGCTGCCTCAGTGTAGAGCTTGGGAGGAGAAAGGACGTGCCTGAACCAAAGGAAGGAGAACTTCCTATAAGATACGTCCCGTCAGCCCTCGCCCACCACTCCCCCCATTAAAAACCAGCGGTGCCGAGCAGCCAGGCTGGCCACCAATGCCTCCAGAGGCTACAGGCCCCTGCATCAATTCTAAAATCAGGAGCCCATGTATTTTGCCTTCCTAATATTCATATACCACCACGTAGCAACAGTTGTTGGAAATGTGTTTACATTTAACCTCCTTCTAAAAAATCTTTGAATTACATGCTTTAAATTTGCCACCACCAGTGCCCACAGCCAGGTAGAGTTTTAAAGGGTGCAGCCCCATGGTGGTGATTTTCACACATATCCACACCTTATGCAGACCCGCTACCACGATAAAAATCACAATAAAGCTTCAAATGAATAAAACCAGATTTCTCTGAATAATGTCTGAAAATTTAACAGAGCGGGACAAGGAAAAGGTCATAAATAAAGGGACTTGGAAAGAAATGTGTAAAGCAGAGCCAAGAAGGCCGTAGGCAGAAAATAGACACCTTTTCTTCCTTGCACCTGGCTAAGGACATCAGACCCCTCCCCGGTCTGTATGCCAAGCTTATTTCCCCCATCCCCTTTGTCCCCCTCTTTCCGAAACAGCCTTTTTTGCCTACTCCACAAGCCTGAAAGTCGGTGTTTTGACTCGGCCTTTGCCCACCTCGCCCTCCCTGCTGGGCCCGTGCACAGCCTCCATTACTCGGGGCACACGCGGGCTCTTCAGACCATTTGTGGGAGCAGAAACACCTCACTTGAAAGTCTTGCATTTCAAACAGCCCAAGAATTTAAAGCAACTGTTCAAATGACTGCATCCCTGTTTCTTTACGCTGAGAAACCCAACCACAAACCCAGGAGACACACGAACGTTGCTTACGGAGGAGATGCTCTCTGCCAGGGCTGCGGCGGTTGCAGGGAAAGCGGGGAAAGCCACTTCAGCCCTGTTTCGGCCCCACGCCCGAGCCCCGGGGACTGCCTGGCAGATGCCGGGTGGTGGCCCCGGCCCAAAGGCTTCTCCTGCACCCAGCACCCGCGGCTGCCGAGGGCCCCTGCAGCCGCACTGTGGTTTTTTATGTGGTTGCAATGCCTGTACCCTTTCCCCTCCCTACCCGCTTCGTAGGTGGCCTCTTTCTGTAACGCCCGTGAGCCATGGCAGGCAAGGGCCTCACCCTTGGTGTGGTTTTTTTAAATAATGAAAATAGATAAGGGTGGGGAGTTTCCCCCTAGTTTCCCCATAACTGGGTTCTCTTAGACCCTCCTTCCAAACTGGATACCATCACCTGCTTCACAGCATTTCAGCGTTACCACAAGAGAGATCTGGCTTCAAGTGTTTGGTTTTTTTTTTTCCGTAACTCTTATGTTAAAACAGCACATTCTGACATTTTTCCTCGGAATCCGGAAGGTTAAGGCGGTGAACGGAAAACCCCAAGGTGTGAACACAGTTAATTGTTTCTTTCTTGTTGCATCAACAGCCGTAAATCCTAACAATACTTGTAAATGCGTAATGACTTTAAAATTCTTAATTCTAATGATTAAATTTGTTCTCTCTAACAGCCCCACAGAGTTTCTACCAGTAGGGCAAGACAGATGAGCCTTGGTTCTGGTCTCTGTTACTGCTTTGCACTGTGGGTGTGACTCGATAGGAGTGAAGCCGTAGGCGATACCGGATTAAGCCCTCTGTTTCTGATAGCAGTGCTGGGCTGTGATTGTGTGCCTGATAACTGCTTCTGTCTGCGAAATGTAGACAACACCTCTTCAGCTCCAGCTCTGGAGGAAACCTTAATTGCAAGAATAATTGTGACCAGGCAAGGAAACTTTCTTATGATTGCTCAGTAGGGCCATGACACCAGTCCTAGGGTGAGGCAAACCTCCTCATTGGCACAACAGAAATCTTATTTAAAGATAAAATCTGCTTTTTTTGTTCATTCCCTCTTGCCAGCTCAGCACTGCCAAAGCCCTTGGAGGAATGCAGGATGAAAAGAAAAAAAAAATCAACCAAAAAGCCTATTTGCTTAAACATGGACTGGACGGATACACAAAATAAACATTCAAGGCAACAGCCAGTAGCATCTTACAGGTAAAGACAACCACAGAAAACCTCACCAACTGGCAAGGCAAAAAGTGCTCGGCGTTGCCCCCCTTGTGCAGAGAGGGAGGGCTGCTGGCACCCACACCAAACCTGGAAGCAAGCAGGCAGGCACATGGCCGTTTTCAGCACTAGCACTTACTTGCTGTGTGACGCTTTGCAGGGCAGGTGACTTTATATAGAATGGGCATAAAAATGTGCAAGCACTGGGGAAGGTTCTGCAAGATGGGCAGCTGAAAAGAATTAGGGAATTGCCAGACGTTCTCCTCTCCTTCTAGCTTTCCGCAAAAACCCATCAGTTTTCCCTAAATAAACTACACCATCTGCCAGTATTTCCTATGATAGAATCACACATAAGATCAAAATTACTCACTAAAAACTCATCCCGGATGAAGAACTTGGCTCTTGTGACTTTGGGGTCTTCTCCTGCGTCTGGTGTTGCTGTTCAATTAAAAATAAATGACATCAGAAACATGAAAAGCAAATGATAATCTACTTTTCATAATAAAAGATTCAATAAGGAAGAACTAGTCCTTCAATACAGAAATTAAAATGTTAAATATCCACAGGAAATTCCTGATAGGTAATTCTAAAATGGAAAGGTACTGTAAAACCTAACTACGCATTTAACATGTTTTAGGAACCTGAAAATTGCTGAAATCATTGCATCAATGTCATTGGTCGTATCATAAAGAGGTTTACTCACATCCACAAGTTTGTTCATATAGATACAAAACAAGAGGGGAGTTAGGGTTTAACTTTTATCAGAAAATATAACTAGAAAAAGCAGCTGAGCTGTTCAGTTTCTGCAGCAGAACAGCATGTCCTGAATAAAGCTTCTGCAGGCAGGAATTTGGGCTGAAAAATGGTTAGTACAAGATTACACTTGAAAAACATGATAGCGTCAAAAGATCTTTTAATACATGTATTTCATTTCCAGGCCCCAAGTCAGCAGAATACTTAGATATACTGCCCATCAAGGGGCCTTAGGTTAAATTCTTGTTGAGTGGGAGACTCATTGGTCAGTACTAACTGTTTGTTGGCAGAAGAAGTCATCTACATCTAGGCCATGTAACAACTATATTTACTGTAAGTGTAAAAAACAATACAGTGAAGAGATAACCTATTCATTTCCCTTCAGTGTGATTTCTCCTCATCTAAGATACCAAATCAGATGATTATAATATGGTAAAGGACAGAATTTATCAGAGCATGGAAACCTACTTTTTACTCTTATCTATAGCGCTGGGGGTACACACAGAGTAGCAGCAAAATCAGCAGCATCTTAGAGTTCAGTGCTGCTGTCCTTAAATAATGTCAGCTGAAATTAAAGAATAAATGAACAACTACAGGTTAAAAATAGAGAGCTGCTTCATGTGTGAATATTCTGGATCACTCTGGATATCCGCTGTGAAATCCCACTGAGAAACACCAAAAGCTACTTTATTCTGACAACTGGCTTACTATAAAAAAAAAAGGTTGAAAATTTACCCAAACTCTGTATATATAATCTGTGTGATGGTGACAGAAAATTTCTTCTGAAACTCCTTAGCATTATAAAACTGGTGCCAGGTTAACTTGGATTTTAGGACAGTTTATTTATCCTCTCCACTTGAAACTCAGTATCACAGTTCTGAAATTCCAGACCTGACTGAAAGCTGAAAATAGCTTATTACCATCTTTACTTCTATAACCTAGGCTGTTGTTGATGGTCAGTGGAGAAGGAAAGCCTTTTCCAACGGGCGGCTGCAAGCACTGCGCCAGGGGCATCACTCGGGTAAGGCAGAGGCTAGTGGTCAGAAAGGGCAAGTTTTACCACTTTTGCTAGACACAGGTGCGAGATATTTGGGAAGCCCTCTGCCTGGTATAAACTGGCATAAGACCAGAGTTTACTTATGCAATATGTTATTGCGGTGCATGAATCGTTGTACTTCTTGAAATGATAAGAAACCGAACCCATGCTAATAGCTCCATTGTCACAGCTCTCTCTGTATTTATTGATGTGGTTTTCCTCCATTCAAGTTCCCTTGCTGGTCTGCTGGGCTTCCCATCAGTATTTGCAAAGGCTGAAGTTTACAGTGTCGGAGGATGCAGAATGGCCACAAAATAAGTCTAACAAATCCCTAACAAAGTTCAGCACTACGGGAGGCCCAGGCAGAAGCGTCTGGCAGGGAGGCACATGCCCGGCAGCTTTGCTTTCCTGGGACGTGGGTTGCTCCAAAGGAGGGGAAGGCAGGTGCTCTGGAGCCAGCCCCCTGCAGTCCCCCCGCCCCCCCGCCAGCAGCCAGAGCCCCTTCAGACCCTGCCCGTGCTGGGGCACCTCCGAGCTACGTGCTGCCAGCACGCTCCTTACCTGACCAACAGTTCGCCTTAAGGAACAGTGCGTGCTTGTGGATTTGCGTGTGTGTGAGAGACAGACAGAGGAACTATGGGCTGGGCTATGCCACCAGGTCCAACCCCCGCGTGGTGAAAAACCTTACCATCCTCAGGTACGGTATAATGCGCATATTCAGGGAAGTAATCTTCGATTTTTGATTTCCCTGCCAAGACTTTTTCAGCCAGCATGTCCTGTTTATTCAAGAACAAAATGATAGAAATGGTCCGTAACCACCTGCCAAAAACAAACCGAGTGTTTGTGTTATCTCTGACACGTTAATCAAGGAAAACAGATCACTTCAATAGAAAATTTACTGGCTATCCCTGCAAGGACAGAAAGCAAAGTAATGTGGAACATGCTTCAACAGAAAAAAAAGATGACCTAAATTATTGTTTTGATGGGGTTGCACCTGTGCTGGTGGGTATATTTATAGGATCTGTAAATACATTTACAAAAACTGCAGTAGACATTGCTGAAGGGAGCAGTCTTCAAATACTGTTTTCTAAATTATCCTTTTGATATCGAGTTGGGAAAATGATGACATTTCCTGAAAGTACCGCAGTCCAGAAACAGATATTACTGTCTACTTTGTTTGGTTTTGCTGAAGCAGAAGAAAAAGGCTGGAAAGCTGCCTTCCCCCAGACTGCTCTGTCTTAACTATTGTTCATCCACAGAGATATCCTGTCTTTTAGGGTGCCCTGTATGACACCTGATGAATCAAAAGAAAATAATCTCTCTTCTTCCCCAGTTAATACCTAGCCGTCACTGTGATGATGTGCCTTTGGGACTTAAGCTTAACGTTTTTCCTCACTCTACCATCAATCACTTCTCAGTGCAGAGCATCCTCATAGGTATGTGCTGAAAACTTCATTACCTTATTTTGTGTATTGTTTTTACTTACTCTCTATCAGGAACCTATTCAGATTGCTATTTGGTTACGTATCTATAATTTACATGCACTGTGGCAGAATGGCAATTTAATGGCCATTACAATTAGATGAGATCTATATCATGAAATATCATCCCACAAGGCAGAGAAACTGTGTGCCCTCAGAGACGAGTCTTAGGAGAGCAGCTGCCCACACAGGTGTTGAGTGCAGCGCCAGCCGGTGAATCGAATGCAACGCCAACAGCTAACTGCTGCTCCTGCTGCATTTCAAGAGAAGACGAAATGTAATTTGGAGGATGCTCTCGGTGTCGGCCAAGCAGCACAGTGACACCCAGAAGGGGTCTCCCCCACTTCCCTTGCGGCAGCCAGCACAGGGAGCTTGCCCTTTTCAAGCCGTCCCCATGCCCTGCGTCACTTTGGTGGCAGTGGCGAAATGCCGTGTGCACCCTCCCTGCGCCCCGGCCCCCACCGAGGAGCGGTATGCACCATGGGGGCATCGTGTGACCGGGCCCTACCTCGACATCTTCTGAATAAGCAATCTGAGCATATAGTAAGGGGGGTCCTATTTTGTAAGGAGTTGAACTGTAGCTAAATTGGGGAGGGTGGGTGGGAAATAAGGTATGTTTTACCTATTATTCCAGATACTTTTGAAAAGGTCCAGGGATTCCCGTAGTCTGTTTGTGTTATTGTCCTCCCTTATTACCATGTTGTAGCTGCTGCAAGCCACAACGAAGATGATAGCCGTGACATCTGGGTAGAGCACACGAAAGAAAGAAAGGAGAGTGAAAAAAACATCTCTGTTATCCCAGCATATACTCCTTAGGGTAACGCTGCCATTACTCCCCAAACTGCCAAAAATACCCAAAGAAATTACCTATAACACTGGACTCCTGTATCAGTGACACACTCTGTGTGAATATGAATACTAAGCTGCTCACACCTCAGAGATTAAGTTCAAAATAAAAATGTGGAATATTTTTACTTACCATTAAAGCATTGGATCCATTTTCTTCTCTCATCTCTCTGGCCACCTACATCAAACATGCTGTTAAAAAGCCATAGGATGTTATATCACTCATGTGCACTAGGAAAGTCATACGAAGCATGCAGCACGAGGGTTCAGTTTAAAAATCTGACAGCCCCAAGGACAGTGGCAGTAAAATACTGCCTGAAGGGGAGAGAGATCTGCTGATGCCACGCTGCATGTCAAGAGCTCTGCTGATGCTGCACTGCATGTCAGAGAGCTGCACAGCTCCACCTGTCCTGCTCTGCCAGGAGAAGGCTACTGAACCCATAAAATGAGAAATATACTCTTTTCCAGGGCAAGTGTTGGCCTTTCCAGCCCACAGAAGCGCATGTGGCAGGTTTTGGCATATTTTGAAGGGTGGTGGGGAGAGCGCATCTCTGTGAGGAGGAGCAGGACATGGGGGCAGCTCTGCCCATCAGCACTGCCACCTTTCTGGACAAGAAACACTGAGCAGAGGCAGCCCGAAAGTGGGTGTTTTACAGAGACAGAGCGTAAAACTTTGACAAACACAGAGCTTGCAGCCCTCTGGAAGGAGGGAGACATTTAACTCTCCTTGTCCCACTGTACAAAGTCTGACTCATGGCAGGATTCCCACCGACTTCTGCGAGATCTTATCTCCAACAGTATTTTATGAGTTTACAGTGCTACATCAATGAACCAGTTCATAAAAACAGCCACAGACAAACCCACAATAGAACATCACTACTACACATAACTAATATCAGCTCTTTTTGCAAAGTATGAGGCAATTTTACTAGGACCTATGGAAAGAGAGCTAAAAAATGAAACCAACCAAAAAACCCCCGAACCAGCTCCCATCCTAAGCCTACTATACCAAGCATACATGAGCACAGACATCTGAACTAAGTTTTTAAAAATTAGTATGATATTCATAAATTATTACTAATAGACTTACTGAAAATTTACTTTATCTACTTGAAATCTTGTTTCAAAAATCCCTGATGTCAACACTCTGCATCTTAATAGGTCCTGGAAATGAGAACACAGAAGCTGATTAATAAGGTTTTTTTCTAACCTCATTCTGTTTTTAAAAGCATGGAATATTATTTTCCACAAAAAGTCTTAAATGTTCCATTTAATTAAAATTCAATCAGACTTGTTGGTAAACCTGCATTTGTCCATACTGACACAGCAGATCTACACAAACATCATCTCCGCATTTGGGTTGTGCGCATTCAAAAAACAGCAGACACTATACATCCTCCTTATTGCCCACTGAAACCTGTTATTGATGGTCATACAATTTTGTATGTGACGTGGATAATGAATTCTGAAGTTACATAAAACTAAGAAAAATGTTATTTATGTTGTAAAGTCAAGTATTCAATTGTTAGAAAACTCCAGATTTACAGTTGCCCAGGCAACCTTAATTCTGCCCTCTTTTGTACTGAATGAGACAGGAATCCTATCGAAATAATAGCTTGTGACTGAGTAATTAAAGCTCTATTACAGAGCACAGTGAACAGAATTTAGGTTGTACGCAAATCTGGCATTTCTTTCTTATTTTTCGAACTAGCAATACTTTACAACGTAAATAACATTCTTTTAATAATTAAAAAAATAATAATTTCCTAGATTCTCAAAGGAAGTAGGCAAAAGCAATTTGTGATGCATACCTCAGGCAGCTAGCTCACCGTGCGCCCCCGTCATCACCAGCAGCATTTTTAACCTTGACTATCCAGCACTGCTGCTCAGACAGTGGGTGCAGAACAGAACCGGAGGCCGGAGAAATTTGCTGGCCGCCTGATGGGGATGAACCCCTCTGAGCAGCCGCCTCTCGGCACAGCACGGCTGCTGCCCAGGAAGCTCTCCCTTCCTGGGGCAAGGGAAAGGCCGCTCGGTCTAGCTTAGCTTTCCTTGCCACGCAGGGAGGGAAGGAGGCAGCCAGTGGTACAGAGTCCAACACAGCTTGCCTTTTTTCCCCTACCCTACCATCTACTGCTTCAAGTACTCTGGTAGCTGGCAAACCTCAGCTGCTTTGACAGCCGCATGAACTCTGCTGAAGGCCACTTATTTAATTTAGTTATATGTTACTGTCTTTTTCTGTGACTTGTTGACATTTATTTGTTATTGGACTCAGTCACTATTTTGAGATGGTGCAAAAAAAATTAAAGAAAGTAAGGGAAAAAAAGGAAAGTAGTGATTTTTACCAGTGAAATCGGCAGGACAACTGATAGAGCATAACAGGATGAAAAGCCAAAAGCAAAAGAGAATCCCTCCTTTAGAGCAAAAGTTTTCTGCCTGACAAATACCAAAGACCTCTTCTTATCTTTGGAGACACGGGGCATTTGTTCCCAAAGGAATTATCAGGAAAAATTTCTAGACGATGAATGGCTGCTCCAGGTAGAGAAAGGCCTCCCAGGAACAAACAGGCCAACAGTAACATAAATAATGAACACAAGAATGAGGCTTTGCTTCATTGACTTCTCTCTCCAGCTGAGTGGTATCGATGCTAAAATCAGACCATGAAGTCTAGATGGAGTAAATCCCAGTGCTACTGCTTTGGTCTGAAAATGTCTTGAGGGCTTTAATAATTGATCCTATACTGGGTCGACTATACAAGTTTCACGTTATAATACAACGCATACTACTTTTTACCGCCTTCTATTTCAGGATACAGAGTAATTGGACAGGCTTGTGGTTATAGACCTGAACTAGGTCTGAAGGAACAGGCTCTGCTCTGCATAGTTCCTTGTGCGATCTCTGGCAAGTCACTTCATTCCTCTGAATTTCAGTCCCTGATTACACAATGAGATTTAGCAATTGTATTTTTTTAAGGGCATCCACCCGTTATACACCTTGCATGGTTAGACTGAATTATCCAGTGCAGGGATTCTCTTCTGCTACCTGTATTTGCAGTTTATGATGTGGCCCACAGTCTTGGCTGAGACTACTAGATGACAGTGGGATACCAGCACTGAAAAGTAACAACCTCAGGATAAGTTTGCCGAAGAGACATCTGAGCCCAAGGAAACCACACAGCCTGAGCTCAGGGAAGGCAGCCGAACCTGTGCACCACGGTGAAGCCCTTTCTTACTTCAAGGTTGTGCCACTTAAGGCTTAACTTTCCTGAGTGCATTCGTCATTAGAGCACTCCATCAAGACGGATCATGACACCTGGGAAAAAAGTGTACTGTTGTGCAAATAAGGCTTAAACAGAAACCTTCCTGCCTATAGGAGATGGGCACAGGCTGGAAAGAAGGTGTCTGCACGCCCGCAGAGAAGTCTGCTGCTGCCACTGGTGGTCTCCCCTGAGCTTGGACAGTGTATCCACTGCAGGCTTCTGCCTCTGAAGGACTCATCTGATGGACATGGGAAGCCTCCCTCTGGGTTTCCACCACCTTCACCATTGCAATAAAACACTGCTTCTGGGTAGTCAAGGCTGGTGAGGGAAACCACAGGCTTTTATGTTTGTTTTCTGTTCCCTTTGCTTTGTTTGCAGGACACAGAATGGAAAGCAAGAAGAAATAACAGACGTGTTACAGGAATCACTGACCTACATATCATAACAGTAAAAAACAAGCTTGCACCACCAAAAAGCCTCTTCTTTAACATCCATTACTTAAACTGCTAGATGGTATTTTGGTACTATGTGGTATGCCCTATTTCAGCTGCTGTTGGGACTAAAATAAATTACATAAACGGGCATCTTGGTTCAGACCCTACCCCATTAAGTTATACCAACCTGATCTGTGGGTGTGTAGTCATCCATGCTGACACTGTCAATTCTTTCTAAAAAGCTAGAAGAAAAATAAACATGCACTTAGATATGTAAAATACTGTCTAGTGTAACACTTGTCACTACCTTTTCTGGTTTAGACTCCTGCTGCAAAGCAAAACACAAGTCCAGTGGTAAAGGTATGAGTGCGATGATTTACGTACATTGATTGAGGTTACATTTCCTGAGCCAAACAACTTTTTACCCAGACTTTGTTTCGTTACAGCGCTTCTACACTTACTGTTATGCGGTACCCATAAGCGGTCCAAATGCAGTTCAATATTACAATTTGGTGAGGTCCACTAATAAATACCAAGACTAACCATGTGTCATATAACATTATGTAGTTGTTTAGACATAAAAAAGATTTTGAGGTTTAAAAAAGAAAATGGGGTTAAGGGTTGCCTTTATTTAGCATAATGCTAATCTAGCATAATGTTATGTTAATGATGGCCTCAGTAATGTTAGCAGAAATGCTTGTTAATATATACAAATAGCTTTGGACTGACATGCTGCCCTCGAACACTGCAACTAAAGCGTAAGAAGTGGAAAGCAAAACACGAAGCAGAGGTTAACCTGTTTGAGTCTATGTCACCATAACTCAGTGAGCTGCGTACGGTGAAACAGAAACTTACAACTGCAGGGAAGGGCAAGAGAAAAGGGAACCAGAAAAAAAGGGGGGGAGCCACATTCTCCGGTTACTTAAAAAAACATTTTAAGCTTTAATTCTTTCCTAGAACATGTTAGAATGGCAGTATTAAGGACATAAAAATGTGATTTTAGATGTATAGATAAAACAGGCAGGTTCTCCTTTCTCACGTTCACCCATTTCTTAGATTTCGTGTGAGCCCGGCTGCCTCATTTTCCCTGGACTGCCCATATGTCTTAGAAGCTTTCCTGAATTTCTGCATTGTTATTTGGTATTTGGCAGTGAATATCCCACCAGCTGACTCATCCTGCCCCAATATTATCAAGATTTCTTTACCAACTGGCAAGTTTTTTTCCACTTTTACTTGGGTGTGCATGTGGAATCTGCTTAATTGCAGTGGGAAAGACAAAAAAACAGTGAACTCTTGACTTATAGTGTGACTCACTGTTAACACAGGGGTCACACACACTGACCAGTTGAAAAAATACCCCCCTAAAAGCCTGTTTGTAATTCTCATAGCACTTTCCCACGGATATGAACTGAAAGGAAAAGAAAATACACTGCGTATATATTTACTTATACTATTTTCCTTTTTGAACCTTCATTGTTATAACAGGGAAACAAAATGCACTATCTACAGCTAGAATACCCAGCTTTTCTTCGTGGATGATCAAGGTGTGATGGCTAGACAAGTTGCTTAAAAAAAAAAAAAAAAAAAATCACTGTTTAACACAACATGAGGGGTGCCTGATAACAAAACTGTCCTGAAGAAATTCTAAAGAAAAATCACCTTTTTAGCAAACCTCCTCCCCCACCAAAATCCACCATAAACTTACATAAAGATAAAGAAGTACATCTTTGTAGTCAGCTACAGTCACCATGAGAAAGCAGCTGTATTCAGACCGAACATTTTGGTCAGATAATTTTCAGCACCTTGAGAATACTGATTATGTGAAGTTTAATTTCAGTTACCCCCCCAGTTAATACAGGCACCGGAGCAGAGTGATGTATTTTTGACTGGTGCACCTATCATTAACACGACTCTCAGCTCATGCTTGCAGCGCACAAGATGAAAAAAGAAGGCAAAAAATCTTAAACCAAAAATGCCTCCAACCTGAATCTCTTCTTAAACACAGAGTAACTTTCCTTAACATGGCTGTTCAGGCAGCACTCCTCTATTTCCAAGTCCGTTTCAAAGTCATCTTCACAGTTTCCTAACAGTTTGATCCCATGGGCCCAGAAACAGCTACTTTTCATCAGGGTAAAAGGTGAGCAGAGGGGTAAATCCAGGTCTCTGAGCGCAGTAAGGTGGTAATGCCGGCAGGTTAAACAAGCCTGCAGAAAACAGGCAGGAGCCTGAGGGAGAGCTAGCAAACTGCTGTGGGCAGCGCAATCGCTTGCACAGCTCAGGATCATTAAATGCAACAGAAGTCAGGGGAGAAAATGGTCCTCAGCTAGGGCTGACACAGAAAGGGCTCTGGTTAAGAGTGTGGACAGAAGTGAGTATTTGTGCGACTCCATCACAAACCTCACAAGGCGGCATGAGTCGGTGTTTTTCTTGCAGAAGCATTCCTTCTGGAGTTGATGTATAAATCGGGGACGATATATCTTGTCTCCCCAATACCAAGGTCATGTCAGCAGAATTTATCCAAAATTATTAAATGTGGTATTTAGTACCAATTCACATCTTTCTCACCTATACAACAAGCACTTCAAGAAGGTTATTGGTTCTTAGCATTTGCATTTTCCAAACAGGCAAATTATGGTAAGGAACAGAGGATTAATGCAGAATTACACTACAAATAATCCATGGCAGGGTCAGGAATGAGTTAAGTCTCCTAATTAGATGTCCTATGCAGCAGCCCAAGTTGTCTTTCCTGGAAAAATCGTCAGCCTCCTCCTGGTAAAAGGATCCGTTTTAAATGCCCTAAACTGCAATGCTGCAGGTAAGAGAGAGAGAGCTCTGACAAGTATCACGCGCTTAAAAAATATCACTTGATGTAGCAGCCGTAACATTTTATGCTTATAAGGCTGCTGGCCACATGCGATCTATATTAAAATAAATGCAATGATTTGCAAGGTTTTACCTGCCACCCTGCTGTATCAAGCTGCAATGGTATCACTAGCATCCAATAAATCAACATGCAACTACTATTAGGATTTGGCCAAATTTTGTAGCTTTACAGAGAATTAACCTTTTCAGTGTGTGATGGACAGGCTTCCTAAGATTTCTTCTGCAACTACGTTAAACGTGCACTGAGATTTCTAGACACTGAAACACAAAAAGCTATATTCTTACTTTTTCAAAAGAAAATCAGTTCTTAAATATCCTTCATACAAGCTCCTTACTTGGCTAATTAGCACAGTATCAAAAAATAGCTCTGACAGGCAAATGTACGTAGTAGGTACAAGTAATGGATTCCAGATGAGATAAGGAGTCAGTATTGCTGACAACTCATTACTAAATATGCTAACTTCATTCTCATTACCGTATTAAAATGGGAAAACTGGAATCACTTTTCTAAATTGCTTTTTAAAGAATGTTCATTTCTACTAATCCTAAATGCCTCTAATAATTATGTTCTGGCATAATATACATTCTTTTATACATATATATACACACACATCAGAAAATTTTAAATTTACATGACTAAAATTTCAATTTAAAGTGTCTAAAGTACGAAGATACCTTCCAACTGTGGCAACGCTCATGTCTCCACTCAAAGAATCAGTGTGAGGAAAACACAATAGCAGAAAAATGAGTAAAAATGGACACCAGCATTACTTATCATCTCTTTTTAGATCCTGTTTTTTTCAGCTCAGGGATAAAATTATTGTCACAGAATAATGCCTTTATACAATACTGACAGGTCTTCTATTTATGCAGCTTCTGTAGAAACCCATACTCAGGATTTATGTTAATTCTGCAGTGACTGCTTTGCATGCATGTGCAATGGACTTTAAACTCATGCATTCAACTCAACCGTGAATAAAACTATAACATATAAATTTCTATTTCTACTTCACAATTGTGGTTTTATTTATTAAAGGATTTAGTCTGATAATTAGTATGACATTTAGGTTCTTCACAATTTTACAGTAGGATGTTTTACATTTCCTTACATGGAACAGCACAAAGTACTTTTTTTTTTTTTAAATAAATTAAGCAAGATATTGGAAGGAAGGTCTTCACTGCTCTGTTGGGAAATGCAGTGGTTTGGTTTGCCAACAAATTAAAGCAAAGAAAAATGGACTGATAAGTTAAAAAATCCAATCACGAGCTACTGACATTATTATATCTATTATTAAGCTGATCTGTAGTTTTATAAATATCTTCAGTGAGTTTCCTAGGAAACTCAGCTGACACTTAGTTTGACAAGCAAACTCTAAATTTTATATTATGCAAGCTGTGAACACAAAAGTACAGGTTTTAGATGTGCCTGCCAGTGCATGTGGGAACTATCAATAAGCATTATTCTCTTTAAAAACCATGGCAATTTGAGCAGCAGTAGCAGCTATACAAGAATTCTGAAAAAACGATTCATAACTGCACAAATAAAGAGGTAATCGTACATGAAAATCCTTTTCTCACTGGGTAAATCACTATGCGGCTCTGCATAGATATTCTGACCCCACAAACGAAATCACAATTAAAAGAAAAATCATGTCTTGAGAGTAATATGACAGACACAAAACCCATGCTATATTTGTAAGTGTATTTTGACATCTGAAGAATTGGGAAGATGAAGTGCTGAACTGCAGATCAATACAACAAACTACACATTTTAATAAATCTTTGTCTACTTCCACCATTTTTAATGCTCTCACCCCAACATTTCAAAGGCCTTGTATCAAAAAGTTTCTGCGGAAAAAAAGAAATCAAACCCACCTCAAAATGTTCATCTCTTTAAAAGAAAAAGGTAATGTGGCAAATCTTTTAAGGCTGTAGCTTCAAGTTCTTAGAGTGAAGAATCTCAAATTTATCCCCAAGTAAGTTCTCAGCGTCAGCAAACCTTTACGTTTCTGATGGACCATTAAGAGCTTTGTAAACTCCTCAGCCAGGCTACAAAACTCAGCAGAAGCACCATAATCTACTATATGAAACCATCCAGGACCAGGACATTGAATTCTACCCTCTTTGGATTGCAGTAAGTCACAGGTGAGGCAGACATTTCACCACGAGAACACCTACCCAGGTCTCTAGGGAGCTGAAATTGAAAAAACACCTTTTTTTTTTCCTGTTGCAGTTATCAGGGACAACATCAAGATTTAAACTTTTTTTTTTTCCCTTCTTTCTTTCCATAAAACATCTTTTGTTTTTATCAGCTAAGGGATTACAATCCTGTTAATTCTTCCTGCAATATTGGAAATAGGAAGCTATGGATTTCTGGTTTCGAGAATACCTTCGGATCCACACCTGGGCTTCAAGCAACCTCACATTATTCTGATATATTTCCTGGTAACCGAGAAAGACATAATGAAAACAGCCCCCCAAAACATTCTAACCCCAAAAGGATTAATTTTCCCAAGTAATTTGCTGAAAACATTGGCCAAAATCCCTCAGAAGACATTGGTAAAATTTAATGGCTAAGGATTTTCCTGTCAAACTTAAACAGTCACTAAATTTTAACTACAGCTTCCATGTGGTAGTGGAGTTTTTCCCCTCTCTCCCTCCACACCACTCTGCAGTCGCTTCCCATGAGGAGCAAGAGCAAGCACAGCAGCGAAGGCACGAGGTGGCAGAAGGAAGAGAGGGACCGAAATCCGTTTTGGATCTCACTTATGGTTTTGAATGACCAATTGCTCCAGAAGCTGTTATGGAAGAAAATACCCAGCGCAAACACTGAAGATGCTACCGAAATTGCGTGTTTATTTCTGAAGGGTTAGAAATCTATGTATTGGTATTCATCGTCAACCATTTTTGGCACCTGCTAAGAGTGCTGGCTTCCCCGGACTTCCTTTTTGCTCCTGGCACTCAAAAAGCATCTATTTCAATACCAATGTCAGCCCGCTATAACCACCTCTTCAGCTGCTCACGTAGCTGACACATGCTTGGAAGAGGGGTGAGGACAGCAGGGACGGAGGGGAAGCTGCTGATTTACCTTGTTTATCCTTTTTCCAATTGTCAAAACCATATTTTCCCAAGACCTGCCGACCTCCCAGCAGACCTCATGTCGCCTCACCTGGGGTCGGCAAAAGGCTGCTTGGAGATTACCAAATAACAGTGGGATTTATCCACAGAAACGCACCTTCACCCACCAGCAACTCACGGCTTGCCAGCAAGGAAACTGTTCTGTCAGGAGATGAAAAGGTTAAACGTGAGGCTGAGGGAGAGTGAAGTACAGTCATGCCTGAAACCCGCTGGCTTGTTAACAGGCCAGTAAAGTCTGAGGATTTGTGGTTTAAAGCATTTGGACCCCGGAAGACCGAAACGCAGCCAGGACGTGGCAGCCAGGACGTGGCACCCCGGGCTGTTCAGCTTTTCCCCATGGCTGCACGGGCTGCTCTGAGCTTCCTTCGAGGCAGAGAGGCAACAAGACTGGGAAGGGTCTCAGGCCACCGATGGCGATCTCTCCTAGACACGCAAACGATGGATGGCACTTTGTCGACCCAGGGTCCGTACCGCCCGCTGGTGGCACAAGCAGCTCTACAGGGAAGCGTATAACCCATCTCCTTTTGTTGCCCCAGCCACCATGAAGTCATCAAGAGCAAAGCCACCACGAGACGCTTTACTGGTACCAGCAAACTATGCTCCCCCGTAATCCATGGAGCAGGAAAACTCTAGTTTAAACCCTGTTTACAGATAATGACCTTGGCTGAGACATTAAAAGCAATGACAGATGATGATGGTTGCAACCAAGGGCTCATCGCCATTCACCAGGTTACCCTTTCCCGCAAGGAGCCAGACAGCTAGCAGCAATCGGGAGCGCCTTTGGTGAGGATAAAGAAAAATGGCTAAAATCCGTAGAAGAGTTTTCCTAGTCTATGTGCTTCCTAGCAGACATCCATTTTAACCTCACTTTCTCCACTGCCAAGTTGTCTTTTCTCAGTATGTACTGCAGAACATCTCTGAGCTTCACAGGCTTTGGCACGTGTCCAGCTATTAACCTAAACAAATGCACAAGAAGTTCAACTGCATTAAACGTTTCAGATATATGAGTACTACCCCTTTTCTGCTTAATAATAGCAATCTCATTTTATTTTTTTAATTGAAAATACATGAACTAAACTAAAAAATGAACAAACAGTATGACTTCCATAACTTCTTGCCCCCACTGGTTCCCTAAATTTGTTAAGAAGCAGTGTGAATTTTGGGAAATGCATTTCTTCCTTCTAAATTTAGCAAACTAACCACTTTTTGGCTTAGCAGATGTTTTTGCTTTCCGAGCGAGGGGCCTATGGGGACCATCATTAACCCTCTTCTTAATATAAACACTGACTAAGACTTAAATCTGGAAAACTGTCATTCACACGGAAAGGTTAACAGGCTCCAGCAGAAACGAGACTCATCATCTGCCAACTTCTGCTACGTGGGATCTCAGAGAAAAGGGAAGAAGATGGGCAAAGACAGAAAGAAGAGGAAAGGTTATTTATTTATTTATATAAAAGGGGACAATATTCTTCTATTGCATGTGATTAGATGTTTTATTCCTGGGGGTGCAAGTAGCTGAGCTGCTCCAAAACATGGACTAAGAATGAAGCACTGATAAAATTTGAGGCTTCGACCAGCACATGTAAACCCTCCTTCTGACCACATTCACACCAGCTTGAATCCACTGACTTCACTGAACTTTCTTCTGCCTCATGAGAGGACAGTCCTAGGCCAATAATCGTTATATGCATATTGATACACCCATGGAGCGTTTATATAGACACAGATTTGAGTTCTGCAATGTCAAGCCTACATGGAGCACATTCTGCAATTATAAGTGCAATTTTGAACAGAGGACCAAAAGATAATAACATGAAAACAGAAAGCTCATATTGCATTATCCAGAGAGATCTGGGTCCTGACTGCTTTGTGAGCTGATGTATGGCAGATTACCATCTCTTTATCCACTGTCTGAAGGAAACAACTGTTTAACATCTTCCAGCAACTACACAGACTGGCGCTGGAAGGGAAGCAGGGAATACCTGAAACAACAGATGAGCTACATGAGCACAACGCAACTGTCTCATCAGGACCTGAAGAATGTGCCTTTAGACAGAATGGTAGATCAAAACCTTGGTTTTATGTCCCACTAACTAAAGTGCATAGAAGATCTCACCTCCACCTCTTCAGGTGAATTCTTCAAAAAGAACTTGGACTTTTATGTGCAGGAAAGCTGAACTGTGAGAAAAAACCTTGATAATGTTTGGAGCTGTAAAATGCATCAGGTTTACAAGCACCAGCTATATACCACAAGGTTGCCAGGGGATGTCAAAAGTTAACAGAATGTATTTTCACTGGACATTGCAAACACAGCTTTCCCTGTTACTTGCAAGTTTATCTTGCTGTGATATGGAAACACTATTTCAGTGCAACTTACACATTCTGGTTGATGGTTTTGTTTCCAAAAGTTGTTGCACTGTGGATATCCTTAGTGTACACTAAATCCACCATGAGCTGCAAGCCCTGAAGAATGCCAAATCCAGGTTAGAAACAGCACTGGTTGTTGGAAATTAAAGATCACTTATTCTGCTGGAAGTGGTTTGGAATAATAAGTCTGATACAGTGATTGCCAGAAAGGAAAAACCAGTTTGACTGGAGTTCTCAATAGGTTGATAAAAGAGAAAGCAGAAAATCCCCAAACAGGAGAAGCAAAGGTAACAAAACACAGACTTAAAAGGAAGTCACGAGAAGTTTGTGTTTACCTGTGGCACCAGTCCAAGCTTAGTGCAAGAGAACTTGCTGCCAAGAGATTTCATGTCTAAAAGTCAAACCAGATTATTAAAAAAAGAGGATGCTAGTAGCCCCCAGAAAACCCAGATGAAGAAAAGTGAACTCTTCAGGGTGGCGAACTCTCCTGGCCAGGAAAAACACACATGCATGTTTATTACTGTGTTCAGATCTATGCATTTCTTGTGATGTGTAAATGAAAGGAATAGTGTGTTAAAATCCTGAGCAAAATGAGAGCATATCTGTTTGCTTTCACCTACCACATGTTTGTCAGGTGTTGACATCACCCAGAGAATTGACATGGCTGGAGTCCTGGTAAGTGCTGAGCTTAAACAGGGCTGGCACTAGTTCCAAGGCTTAACATTTGGATCACAGGACCAGCTCTCATGAGGATGTCTTAGTGGCTCCAAGACATAGACAGGATCTGGAGTTCCTAGAGATATCCACCATCTGAGGAATATGAGGGCTCTTAACACACGTCCTACCAGAGAAGAAGCTTTCTAGGGTTGCATGTAAGACGTGAAGTACGTCATCAGTGCAAACTAAGAAAACTGAAAAATTTGCTCTATGGAAAAGTCAGGAAGGCGACTAGCTTCCTACACAGTGGGAACAGTGGTCTAATGCAGACCTTCCAGAACACCTGGTAAAATTACGTTTTCCTTATTGCAGTTTATGAGGTGCAGTGGCAGATCATTGTCCTTCTGCACTCCTTAATCCTTGTCCCAGCTCTAACGCTGCACTCTCATACCTTTACCTTGTGTGAAGGACATGCTTCACAAAAGGTAAAGGTCATGCTGGACACAAACTTCATGAGCAGCCCTTCAATGTGCAGGGCTGCTGTGTGGTTCACCAGCATATTCTCAGTTACTGGAATAGGATACTACTTTGTCAATGCTTAAGACAAGAAAACTTAACACAACAGGGCAAAAATTAATGGCTCAGGAGTTAAAGGATGGAAGGATGATGAGGACTTACATCCTTCCAGCGGTTCCAGAGCATTTTACGCCCAAAACCCCAACAGAACCACCTCACCCATTGTTGAGAGGTAGGCCTGTTGCCTTCCCTTTAGCAGAGTGAAGAGACATGGCAACCTTTCACCTTCAATGGGAAGGACTCAAAGCCTGCTCTTCCCAAACTCGTTCATGCTATGCACCAGAATTTATTAGGGTTTCCCTACTTGTAATCTAGAGCAGACAGGTTATCCTTCTTATTCCCACACACAACACACTTTGGAGCTGCACATGAAAAAGTATCAGATAAATATCTGTATATGATTAGCTGCCTTAGAAATTACCAGGTGGAAATAAGAACAACATCAAGCAGAGGTCTAGCAGTGCAGATACAAATGCTAGACATAACCACTAGACTCATAAGAAAATTCCTGTATCTTTACAAATGATGCTGCTGACATGTTTTCATTAAATCACCATTATCTCATCCATTTTAGAACAGGATATATTTAACCGCTGAATATATTCAAGCAATTGGTCGTAACACCTATGGCTCGGCTGAGTGATTACCTCAGGTAGCTGGAGGAAGGCACGGAGCTGAAGCAAGATGAATTGTCACTACAAAAATGGAAGGAAGAAGGATACGGTGACCATGTCCAACTTGCTAATAATTGACCTAATTCCATTTAATAGTTACAAGCTATTTAAACAAAACGAGGGTTATAAAACTTAGTGTTCAAAACTAGACCTACAACCCTGCTACCTGTATATTTGACAGTAAGTCATGCCAACACTAATGTTTACTATTAATATGGCATTTTGTGAAAAGCATTCTGAACTCTGCACTCTCTGTACCTTTCTCTCCATGCCTGTCAATCTTCCTTGATTTTTTTCAGTGTCCAGTGCATTTGTACTATTAAAACAACAATACAATGAGTTGGGTTTGAGGAATGAGGAAAATAATTATGCAACGACCTGATTATGTCCTGCTTCAAGTTACTTTAAAGATTACATTATGCTTCCGTTTTTAATCTCTCTACCTTGTACCCAACAGGCGGCTGTCATTTCGGGGGTCCAGTTTACGAAAAGCTGGAGCAAAGGGGTCTTGGTTTGTGGATAACAGACAATTTGGCACCACAGGCAATCCTCGCTGCACCCTGTGTGGGCTCTGTGCCGAGAGGCTGGCTGCCAGTGCCAGCACACCACCCGCGGCCCCAGAGCTAGGGAAGGAGGGGCTGAGCAGCACCGGGCACGCTGTGCCGGTGCTGCAATACAGCAGCAGCAGTGCCCGAGCCAGCCTGAGGATCCCTGCCTGGAGCCACCTGGAAGCCTGGCAGGTGCGGCTCCTTGCAGGATCACGGCCAACATCACCACCCCTGAGGGTACCGTGGTGCTAACTGCGAGAACAACCTCGGCCTTCACAGCTGAAAAGTCACCCTGCCGCTTTGTAGGAGCTGTTGCTTTGTACCACGTACACATCTGCAAGGAAGGGCAGTGGCTTGATAAAAGCTTACTTTATTAAAAAAAAAAAAATAAACCACCGAGGCCAATTTTAAATCCTGGACAACTTCTAAAGCTCCTAAAAACAGGCACTGAGAAGGAAGTTGAACTTCCCAATTTGTCTTCTCCACCCATACAGTTAGTGGAAAAAACGTGGAAGATTTATGCAATAGCAGCTGGAGAAGGCCGAGAAGAAATATACAAATAAGGCATAAATGTCAGAAAGCCAAAGCCACTTGTCAGTTCAGATCTCAAAATGTTGTCTTTGCTCTCTTTTTTTTTCTTTTAAAGAGAAGATTAAAAATAGCATTCCCAACTTGCATGTAACCTGTGGAAATGAAAACCAGGAATCCTTTGTTCTCTAAATACAGAACCATCACTCATGCGTTTACGTAATGACATATAGCCAGTGATATATTGGCAGGTCATCCTGCGGTCAGGCTGTGAGAGCAGGTACAAGTTTCGTATTTTCAGGGAGAAAAGTAGATGCATTTTTATCCTTTTGCCCTTTTTTCCCCCCACTGCAAACCTGTGGGCTCCTAGAACAACAAATTCCTTACCAGATCATTTTTTTCCCATCAAACTCTGTGCCTGTGTGACGTTGTGGCTCAGACGCTGGGAAATGCTCTGAGGAGTGTGCCCCGGCACCTGTCCTGAGGGCAAGAACCACCTTTGTGAAGGCTTCTAAGGATCTGACGTTTTTTCCCCAGGAAAATCCATATTAAACCAAATTCTAATACATAAGTTCTTCATACTATTCCTTAGGTGAGTGAATGCCCTCAGGAGGCAGAGCTGGGGGATCTAAAGTAGGAGGTGAAAAAGAATGAGGACCTTTCACTTTAGCCTCTGGGATCTTGGCTCTGCAATGAGATGACACTCGCAATCATACAGAGTTGGATGTTTTTCAAACAATAAATCTGGGAAGATTCACTAAGCGATACCAGACCTAAACTGCAAAGTTACAGACAAAACCCCAGCCCTGTGGAAAGGAGTATTCTACGGAATTACTGTCTCTGCCCAGTACCTCAGAAATTAATTTTTAAATTAATGGTGTAGTATTTTAAAAAAATGCTCTTCCCTCCCCTACAGAAAAAACCCTAAAAACCCTTTCTCCAAAATGGCTTTCAATACTAAGGTGCATTGCAGTTCAGTGCAAATAGAGCAAAGATTAATTAAGGACTAGACATTTTATTAAAGTCATCACAGAAACAGAATCAAACCACAAAGTTTTGTTGTTGTTTGGTTTTCTACTTCCAATTAAATGGGATTTCTGATGCCAAATACCAGAGCCCAGGTATGGCAGCCAAATCTGCGGGCGTTTATTTTAATCAAATAAACACACAGATAATTGCTAATCTTATAATCCCTTCAAATTGTTGGTAACCTTCTTAATTAGATTACTAATAATCCAGTCCTAACACCAGCACTGTAAACACTGATCTCTTGCCCTTAACAAATGTCTGTCTTGCAACAGGGTATCATGCATTAGACTTGAAAGCACCCAAAGGCCACACTTCCTTCAGAAAAATAATTACTTTGCTTTGTGTAGGGGCGCATTCACAGAATTTTTAAGTAAATCCAAAAAGTACATTTTACATCATAACTGTGATGGTGTTTTGAAAGCAAAAGCTATTCCGTAATTTGGCAGGTGCTGATACTTTACTTTTTTTACAAGATGCTCTCTTGAGAAGGTCTTAGTGCTACTCATATTCAAAAAGCAAAAAATAATACTCACACTTAAAGGAACTGTTTTTGACTGTGGTTTCTAAATTTCAGAATTTTATTAAGTATTTCTAATACCTTCAGCACAAACCCTTGAAAACCCTACAACAAATGGAAAACAAATCAAGAAGTGTAAGTAATAAACAACCACAGGTCTTTAAGACACACATCGTCACTTACTGGTTATGTGTTGCATCTGGAGCTGCTCTGACCTAAATTCAGCTCAAGCACTGCAATGCATTTCCGAGCAGATTTGGTGTCAAAACATGATGTGGACAAAAGCCAGACACAGAATTGAGGAAGCGGGGACATTTCCAACTGGTTTTTATGCCTTTCGCTTGTGTTTCTTCCCATCTCAGCAGTGAGAAACCGTACGATGGGCTCTACCACAACACTTTGTGGGTGTCCTGGGCCACCTCTGCCCCTCCAGACAAGACACAGATGTTACGTAGACTGACAGCCCACACCAGTAGGAAAGAAATGATGACTAGAATTCATCTGAAGCATACTAAAAGTGCATTGAAAAACTGCTGACCTGTTCTTCAAAACTGACACCATTTTCAAGGCGAGTCATTTTCTCATAGAAGCTACAGGTAAGAGAGAATTTTAGTAACTGCAGAACAAATGTAGATAAAATAAACATGAACGAACTGCAAGATATTCTGCCCTATAGACAAGGGCAGCTTTGTACTTTCCTGCACCATTTTTTTCTTTTGTCAGAATGATTAAATATTTTAGATACGCAGAGGGACAGAGAAATTCAGTGCAAGAAAAGCTTTGATTCTACCGAGACTCACCCACAAGCATAGTTTTAAGGATATAAGTAATCCTACTGAATGCAGCAAGACTTTGGAATTCAGTGGGACTGCTCATATGCTTAAAAGATCAGTAATGTGTGCAAAATTTTGGACTCCTGGAGCCTGAATGAAGGTCTTTCCCTTAAAGCAAATGGAGACCCCACGTTTTGCTTGTTGCAGACCAACTCCAAACATCACAGTCAGAACTACGGTCCAACAACACACAACACTGCATGGCATGTTGCAGGTACAGAGGTGGCCTTTTATTCTGGGAAATGATCACACCTGTGTCACTCTCCACAAGTGTAATTATCTTGCTATTAAGAGTAACCTGTAAAAAGATTTTTCTAAAATCCAGCAGCTTTAGATACACATCGTTAGCCCTCTCTCATATCTTCCAAGTAGCATGCTTAACAGAGGATATAATAAATGTAATAACACTTTACCTAACAGCAGTTTTGCCAACACCTGACCTACAGGAACCATGAGCACACAGCAGGACACCAGCACTGACAGGCTCCTCTGCAACCTCCACCAAGCCACCAGGAACAAGCCAGGCTCCAGCTTTACCTCCTAGCCTGGCACGTTATGTTTAAAATACTTCTCCTCAATACAGCGTGGATGATCCTACAAGGGCATTGCAACAAAGCCACAACCTATCTCACTTTCTGGGAAGTGCCACCTGCTACCTGTCCAGGAACTGCCATGGGCAATACCATCGGCCACACCAACCCAGGGGCTAGGCTGTAAGCCGCTGGGGCCCCAGGCCAGCCACATGCTGCTTTATAAAGCAAGACCTGCACATTGATTTGTTGAAATGACTAGGAAAACTGGTACTATGCCCAGGTCATAATTTACCATCATTAATGCCAACTTGTCCTCTGAGGAGAACAGCCACGTAAGTGCTACGAGGTGTTGTCAATTATGCATGCAGAATTTGTTTTCCACGATAACTGATTTTCTTCAGCAGTTCAGCTTAAAATGTCTTCCGTTCTGGCAAGGAATACAACATCATGCAACACCCATGTCCTGCTTAATTACAGCAGGAGAATAAAAAAAGAACTAGAAAAGTGAATTAAGCTATAGGAACTCACTCCTTTACACCCCTATCCCACCTGTATTCTCTTAAAAAGTGTTTTAAGATAAAATTTCTTTGTATTGAGAATTTGAACGACTATGGTCTTTATCTTTAGACGTGACTTCTAGAAGAGAGAGGTGCCTGGAAGTAGAACACAAAACAGCGTCGGTGACCCAACTAGACTTTTCTGTATTCAGAAACTAGACTTTACTGCTTCAAACGCAACTATACTGATTATCACCAGAAGTCTGGTAATAAGCTGGCTACAATTAAAATTTAGTACAGATACCATATAGACACCAAATGTCAAGGTCATGCCCATGCATAACACTGAAAATACAATTCAATACGACGAGGGATTGGAAGTAAAGTTTTGCAAAGAAGCCAGTGCATCATGGCGTCATAATTTCTGCTAAAATGACCAATGTTATAAAATAAAACATGACCTACAATTGTTAAGGTAAGGAATAGAAAGCAAGATAAAATGAGAAACCAATGGATTAATATTAATAAATAAAAATAATGCTGTAAAACTACACTCAACTGAGAAAATTAATTATGACATGACACAAATACAGATGGACCATTTTGAAGGAAACAAAATGCATTTCACATAAACCCACAACCAACCATTTTTAGGCAGTGCATAAATCAATTACTCTTTCTCTATAATTGTTAATAAAACCATTTATCTATATTAGCACCAAACCATCTTTAAGATGGCAAGATGTATTTTATTCTAACATCCCCCAGAATATACACACAAGTGATCAGGACTGCCCTGGCTAGCCACCCAGCATGTTTAGAGTTATATACATACATACACATCTGTATCAGTGTTGAAGAGCTTCGTTCCGTTATTTACACCATCTACCGTGCACCTGAAAGAACATCTCTGAACCTAGCAGTACGAGGAAAATTGCGGAAGGAGCAATTTAGATAGAAATATATCAAAATTGAAGCCATGAAAGAAGGAAAGGTTTGCTTATTTGTAGCACAAAGAAATTCCATCTGGTTAGACTGTGGGTTTTTTCTTGTAGAAATCAAACAGGAAATTAATCTCTCCCCCTCCCCCCTTTATAAAGCACGGCATTTTCATTTATGATGCCAAAAGCTTGATATTTGTAGATTTGTCCGCCACTAGTCATTAATCAGCCTTGTATCATTTATAGGTAGAAGGATATCTCCTGACAGATACAGAAAACAGATTCAGAACCAAAGCTGAAAATCATATAAAGGCAGATATATAGATACACATTTTAGCACCCTGGAGTACATTTCCAAAAATAAACTAGTCAAATGGATATCTTCCTAAAAAAGCTGATTGCATAAGCATAATTACACTAAACACAAGTACCTGCACTATCTCTCTGCACGTTATAAATAGTTCAAAGTTACAATACACAGCCCTATTCTAAAACACTATTGTTCTAAGTTCATGCCTTCTCTCACAATTCTTTCAAAAAAGGCCCCCAGCCCTGACTGCTAGCCCAAGTACTATTTTCCTGATGTTGCTATATACCTTATTAGACTCCAAATACACTATTTCCAGCTTGCAACCCACACTGATTATCCAAAGAAAAGACTATTCCAGCAGTTAAGAAAAGTTGCTTGATCATATCACTCTTTCTCTATTAATTGCCAGGATTCCTCTGCTTGCTTACAGAGTTTTAATTTTATAACTCAACAACTTTTTATCATCTTGGAAAAACCGACTGAGAGAGGCACGTATTTCAGAATGCCATTTATTAGAAGTGCTGGGGCAAGGTTCTCTTCAGAAACCTTAAGCTGATACCGCTGAGCAGGATACCAAGTTGGATCCAAGGATCCAAAAAAACCTCCTGCGAAGTAGTGGCTGAGGGAAGCACTACCTGCAAGATGCACACTGAGGTGAGAATGCTGGGGATTTTTCCCTTCCTGTCTTGCTTTTTGACATAGATCCCATTTACTGAATTTGTGCAAAAAGGACTGAATTTCATCTTAGCAACAAGTCGCAAGTGAGCATAAAAAGCACTTCTGAGAGGAAGGCGATGAATTGGCAATGCCAAGCACTACTATGTAGCAGTGCTCATCAGTGCCAAGGCACCACTCAGACAATCTAAACACCACTGTAGGTAACACAAAATATGTATATTTTTCATTAAGTTGTCATATCCATCAGAGATGGGCAGCTGCCTGGCACAAATTCTAATTTTAATCATCTGTCATTTAAGGGTTAAAACCAGGGGCCAAACCTAACCCCAGTGAGGAAGCCTTTGTGTCAGCAAGAGCAGTTTTGCTGTATGACACAAGTATGACAATGCTGTGGGAGGGGACCCTTGGCATGACATTTTGCTGACAGCAAGGGCTTTGCTTAGAAATTGAGGGTACAGAAGAGCTGTAGTTTGTACTGATGCTGATGACAATCCGGATAATATCACCTCCTTGGCTCCATTTCTGCATGTTGCATGTGCAGTATGCAATTCTTCCTATACGTGGTATATAATGATGAACGTAACAATTAAAAGCAAACCAGCTGATATTACTTAAAGCTACTGAAATAACTACGTATTTCTGAGAAAATGCAAAGGAGAAACAAACAAATAAAAGACAATCCACGACAACAGAAAAACACCTGTATGCTTTACTCAATATACAATACACAAAATAAGGATCTTTCTGCTTCCTGTTGGGTATTTGTGACAATCTTTATTCAGTATTTCATCCCATAGGGGGATGAAAGCATCTAGCTTCTGAAACAGGTGTCTACCCATGTTTCAGATACTGGAGGAATTAAGTAAATACACAACTATGAGCTGATCCTACTCCCCGTGAAATCAATGCAGCAACCTCACCTTCTTCCCTAGAATGAATCAAGCACCCTTTGCAATTTACCTTTAAAGTTCAGCAAGGTGTGTGGAGGCTCCCAAATACATCACATTTGCATAATAAGTAAAAGGGGTCTTCCCAATGTGCTAAGAAAGATAAGATACTACTAAAATCCAGTATCATTCTTTCAAATTATGAGAGTTGAGAATAGTACTGCAAGATTTATCAGGTAGCTAGAAATTAAGAAAGAGAAAGAAATAAATATCAAAGAAAGGATGGTTGGGATAAGGACGAGGAAATGCTGAACTAGAACTTATGAAACTCACATTACAGGAAAAAAAAAAAGACAAGACACCCACAGCATAGGTACTAACTATGGATAAGAGAAAATTATAACTGAGATTATCTTCATGGAGATCCACAGGCATACAAAGAATTACAGCAGACATCTACTGAAATTTAAATTAGCCAGCTCAATGACTGATAGCAGTATATCTGCTATGTCAAGGCTTCAGTGCCTGAGCCCAGTATTTTAGAAACCTGGCTGTATGCAAGCTGCTTCTTTCTGCACAGGTACCCAGACTGGTTAGGTTAATGGCAAGCTGGGTGTGTCCAGACAGGCTGCAATCGCACCTGTAGTCTGCGTCAAAAGATTCAAAGAGCCTGAAAAAGAACTGGCAAAAAAGAGAAATCCAGAAAAAACTTCTGCAAAACATACATCAGAGAAAAGTTAAGACTCATGTATAGCAGCCTCTTTACAAGAGACTGTGGAACAAGAAAATTACAGCTATTACAAGCTGATTACAAATATTATGTCCTTGAAAAGGTTTTGCAACTATATATAATAATGCAAGCTTTGATCTACTTGTATTTAATTTACTACATAATTAAAACAGTCCTATAAGCCAAATTTAATTTAAGCAGTCATATCTTAACCCAGCATAATTTTCAAGAAATCTTATTCCTTTTCAATTATATTGCCATATGT
This sequence comes from Haliaeetus leucocephalus, assembly GCF_000737465.1. NCBI lineage: Eukaryota > Metazoa > Chordata > Aves > Accipitriformes > Accipitridae > Haliaeetus > Haliaeetus leucocephalus. The sequence continues at coordinate 4,671,115 of NW_010973325.1, forward strand.
TAATACGATAGCTTTTTAGATTTTTCTTTATTTACATACACGTCATAACTGACCCACTGAAAGACTAGACTTCATAGTATCCCAGTAAAGAAGCATCTGTTGCAAGTTTCCCTGTAGATAGCAGATTCCCAGCAACTATTATTCTTTTTAACTTGCAATTTTTTTGCATCACTGAGAGCTCAATGCAATTATTTCCGAAGCGTGCCATCTCTGCTCTATGCTTCATTCAGTAAAAACTGTTTTACAGGTGCCTTAGCGGTGAGCTGAGCTGTAGAAGCTGTAATTTGTGAGCTGGATGTGACGTACAGCTTGGCTTCACACGATGCCTCGCAGGCATGCCGTTTTGTTTATTTTGCTTACTCCTGATAACACTGAGGTGTGTGTCTGAAAGGCCGACACGGCATCCAGCGAGCGGGAGATCCCCCAGCCCTCGCCGCCTGCTTTGGTTTCCTCCCAGGGCTGGCGCAGGAAACGCAGTGGTTGCAATACACGCAACTCCCCAGGCCTTCGCAAGCAGCGTCAGCGCTGCAAAGGCTACTTAGTTTGGCCACAAACACGTAGGCGATTACTAACTTCTGTTTCAGTGTGGCAGATTGGCTGAGAATAAACAGCAAGTTGTTACAGAAAACAGACCGTCGTTAGCATCGGGAAAATCACAATTATCTCTTGCTCTCCAAATTCTGTTTTTCTGAGGCCTAAAAACACCATAAAAATTCTAGCTGAAGACAAACTCCTTTCCTGTGATTTACACTTATTTCAAAGCAAAATGTTTTCAGCTTATTTGTTTTTTGATGTTACAATGGCAGGAGCCATTCTAGCAAAACCAGACACAAGAATGTGTTGCAGTTTGCATTTTAAAGGGAAAGAGATGGGTACTGCAATAAGGAGGCAGTGTATCTGTGCAAGGGAACGGTGTGACAAGAAGCAAGTAGCTGACTTTCAGCTGTTTATTCAGAGATATTGATAGCCATATCTTCTCGTCATATCTTACAGTAAGGCAGCACAGGACTCTTGGATTCTCAACTCAAGCAGCAACTGTGGATTCTGTGTTCAGCTGGATGCTCCCTTGATTTGGCTACAGGCATTTGAAAACATTTATTTATTATCAACAGAAGAGCTGCTGTTTTTTCCTTTCTATGTAAATTGATAATTTCTATAAATTGTATCAAGTATTTTTGCTGTCTTTTTGTCAGAGAATGTTGAACATACTTAGAAAGGGATTCTGGCACAAAAAAATCAAAATACTTTCCTTAAAAAAAAAAAAAAAAAAAGGCTAATGTCTGAATTGTTTACAAACACTCAGCTCAGAGTCCATGTCTTTAGCATTACTGAATGAGTTAAGATGTGCATGCAACAATCTTTAACAATTTACTCTTTCTACTCCTTTTTTCTTAGCTTTTCCTACTCCCGACGTTACATTCTGGTTTTTAGATTTTTTTTCCTGGCTGCAACTTGCCTGAAATATAATGGCTAAACAAAAATGTATAGCCAGTGGGTCAGATAAGGTTACAGCTCCTCTTTGACATCAGTCTATTAAACTCACAATTTCAGAAAGAATCACAGAGTCCTTCCTTCCCCACACCTATACCAGACTCGTGCCATGTCCGACATGCCTAAGAGCTCACCCATATCATCATTCCTTCCCAACCCAGGCACCAGTTCGAGCGACTCTTCCACCAGCCCTGGGGAAAATCCTGGTCAGGAGTGGCAGGGAGGTGACAAGAGGGACTCGTCGCACCCACGGGCCCCTTTGTGCCAGTGCTGACACAACCGGCACTGCTGTGTGCACTTGCCTTTATGTGCCTATTGTGTATTGATCTCACCTAACCCTTTTCTGCATAGGCTGCTGTTGTAGGGAAATCATATTATTCAGCTTTTTCAGGCTGACATCCTTTTCCCTAAGTCACTTTTTCACAGCTATTTGCATTTACTGTAAGACCAGCAAACAGTCTCCCATTCCCCAGGCTCCTGAAAGAGAAACTCCAACAAATTCATACCCTATAGTTCATTACAATACATGCATCTGCAGGACCAACAGAAGATGCATCACCTTAACAGGTGATTTTCAGGAAGAAGGGAAGCAGCCCTTTTGTTTTTTTAAACTATCTATTGAAATGAAAATTTTCCACCTTTTTTAACCTTCATGAAGGTTGTGTCTCAGCTGCTTGAGTAACAATAAACTCATGCTATTGACTGACTATAAGCTTTCATGCCAAGGGCTTGGGAAGTGACTTTAAGTAACAGACAGTCTTGAAATTACTGAGTTAAAATATACTTGTGCCTTCAAAAGCACGCAGACACATGGAAACCAAAGCAAACGTAAGTAAAAGTTAATCTTTGAAAGGTTCAGTGGGTATTTACCCAGGTTAATGTATGATTTCTGAGGACAGATACATTTCATGCAAAAAATCCACAAAATAATAAAAATGTTAATTATGAATGGAAAACCTCACAGTTGAATATGTCAAAGTAAAGTATTAATTCATATTGCTTGCCGAAAAACAACATCTCACATGCTATAAAGCAGTGCTTTCACAGCAAGGACACCCCCTACGCAGTGCCTCTGCAGACAACTGCACCCCCTTTTGCTATGCTTATGTATCTTCAGACAACAATTACACTTGATAGGAGATACAGACAATTAAATAATGATTTCTAAATAAAATGCCTAACGGTAAGGACTGCATCAAGTGAGACAATGGGACACGAGGAAACGCAGAATTATTATTATGCTCCCATGTTTGCAAAATAGGAAAACCTCCTAAGAAACAGAGTTGGTAACTCGGTGCATTTGCTCCTTGCGTGAGGCTTTGATTTGGGTTTTTTAGGTACCTGAAGCTTGTTTTTTTGACAGCACCCTTGTTTTGTTTACAGCACATTGCTGGGATACTCCCTTCGATTCAGCCCGACACACGTGATACTCCGCTTCTGTTCTGCAGTGCTGCTGCTGCTGCACTAAAAATAGCTTCCGCTTGCTTTGGCTCCACGTCTAATTTATGGAAACTCACAGAAAAGAAGGCCCCTGTTAGTGGGTGAGCGACATACGATTTTGCAGCTTGTGCTGTTAATCTCACTTGGCCTCTTGAAATGCATCACTGAAAATTTAAAATTTAAGCCTGCAGTTAGTGGCAGCTAGAGGGAAAGAAGATAATGCTTAATAGGTTTCATTTATTTTTAAGGTGGTTTAATGCTAACTTAACTGAAAATGTAGAACAGTTGGACTATGCTGTGTAAAAATGCCTAGAATTTAGAACAGAAATTTATAAGGGACTACTAGTGCCCACACTTGTTTAGGGAAAGTGCCATAAGGATTTTCTTAATTAGTTTACAAATTACAGTAAAATTACAAACCTCCTGTTTGCTGTAACAGCTTTCAGATGTTCTATATAAACTTCTTCATTGTGCCATAAAAGTCACCGTGTACGTACATCCTTCAAGAAATGCTGATTTTACAAACTTTGCCACAAAACCTGCCTCTGTGTGAAACAATATTTTGCATGCATACCTCAACACAAATCTGACATATATCCGTCTCTGAAAAAATCAAAGTTTATGTTAAAATTCAAACACCAAAGTAAGTTCAAGTAAGTGGTTATTTTTCTTTCTACAAAAAAGGGGTTTTAATTTCCTAAAGTGGAACTTTTCAGATACTCATTTGTAGCACCAAGTCTAGGAGTGTCACCAGCTGAGCTGGAGCTAGTTTCAAGCGAAAATTGAATCAGAAACAGGGATGGCGTAAGTCTAGTACCTGTAATAATGCACTATTTGCTTAATGGCTTAAATCTGCGAAGACAGGAACACTGAAGCAATGAATAAAAATTCCAAAACTGAAAAGGAAGGCCTGTTTTCCTTTGAAAGTTTTTAGGGTGAGTAAGGAAGACAATAAGGAAATTTGGATTCAGATTTTATTTCAGATATGAACTCAAGTTAAGGAAACTTCAGATGTCAATCAGCAGTTTAAGCAGAGAGAGATTTCAAGGCTTTAATCTTGTAAAAAACAGCAAATAAACTGGCTGGCTTTGTCCAGAAAGGCTCCGGTGCATAAATTTAGCAGTCTGTTTGCAAGCTATCAATTTAAGGATTGGTATCTGAACTGTTATCCAAGTAGGGACATTACTTAGCAACTACCACAGCTAAAAAGGAATTTTCATAAGTCTCAAGAGAGGTTATGATTTATTGAGCAAAAAACTCCAAGAAAATCCCGAAACCAGTTTAGGCTGGCTACAGTTAGCTGCTTGTGAGTTACGTGACTAAGTAATGGTCACAGTGAGTCTATATCAACCTATTTACACAAAAAATACTGTGTTGTATTACCATTAAAAGGTCTTTAATTGAACAAACAATTACTGGCTTCAATACGTCTTTTAGGCAAACCCTTTTTTTACATCCTGCCATGGGGAAAACAAAAGGGCAAACAAAACCCATCGCATGCACACACATTCAGAAAAAGGGTATAGTCTAAGAGAAGAATGAAAAATAGCAGCTCTGCAGCAGAGTTTTTGTATGCAACTGTGTATGATGGAGAGGGAGAGAGTGAGGAAACTGTATGATTCAATGCTCACAGAAGTGTCTTTTTCCTTTCTACCCTAACTGTTCAATTCTCTTATTTTCAAGGAGTTCAAACCAGAGCTTTAAAAGCCTCTTTTTGTATCTGGGTCATATAAACATGAAATTCTGTTTACATTCTTAATTATAAACATGTATTGAAAATCCCTGGTCTATCTCCAACCCCAAATCAGTTTGATAGCATTCAAATCAGTGTTTACAGTCTGGCACTCGTTGCCTTCGCAGCCTCAGATCTGGGCGTCCACGCTGCTGATAGAAGAGTGAAGCATAAAGTCCTGCAGCCTTGCACCATAATTGCTAGAAAGCAAAAGAGAGATGGGATGTAGATCTAAGGTCTTAAGCGTAGGAGAGGAGAGAGAGCAGAGGCAGCCATCCCTTTCAAGATCTCACACCCTGCTCTGTTCATCTCCTATCAGCGCTAAGGTAACAGCATGTGAATACAAAGCTTAGCCCTGCCTTAATATAATTCGGAACATTACATAAGTGCTTGATAAACAAAGCAGGCAGCTAGAAATGAGATAACACAGCCATGTGTATATTCAGCTGACTACTTACTTAGATTCCCAGCTAGTACCCTGTGACTGTGATAAAGGGAAAGAAAATGGCCATAAATACCAACCTCTAAAGGCATTCTTGGTTCTTTTAGGACACCTCAGTTTTTAACACCATGTGCAGGATAAACATGTCGACATTTTGAATACGGCCAGATCATATTTTTTATTTCTTTTTTCCTCCCATGCTTCTGAAGACTAAAACGGCTGGCAATATAGGAAGCATTTCAAAACCATTTTCCTACTTACCCACAGCTACACAGGACAGGTCACATCTTTTACATGCACCTTTAAAAACATACTACAAACTAAATGATACTTCTCAGCTTTGCAAAGTTAATTCCAGACAATAATTAGGATGGAAGTTGCCAGATGCATTACCTAAATGTCCCACTGCATAAAACACATGTGCAATGTCATGAAAGATCCCAGGAAAAACCTCAGACACAACCTCTAATGTATACCTTTACTGGTGAGATGAGAAACATTTAAAGCAGTGGTAACTGCATCTGTTGTCTTATTACTGAATGAAAATAAAAGCGTGAGGCCATGAAAATAAAGGCCATGAAAATAAAAGCATGAAAGTGAACTGACCCAGCTTCACGCTGATAAGTGATTATCAAACATAGTATGTTTCTAGTCAATTAAAACCCTGCTTTTAAGAAAGTTTACAAATACCTTAAAACAAAAGCACGCTGCTCCAGAACAGCAGCTAGAAAAGCCAGGGAAAGGAAAGAAAGAATGCATGGGAAGTACTGATAAAAAACCCCCAAACAAAAAGAAACAAACTGAGAACCCCAAATGAGAGTTTAAACATAAGTTACACTTCTAGAAACGTTATCTTAGCTGTACTAAAAATATACATCAAAATGCCCACTACTGCTATCTGAAGCTCCCTTCTGTTGGGCCCTCTTCCTTTAGAGCAAACAAAGTCGTAGTAATAGCTAGTTTTCCTCCAACTTCCCCTGTGAACAAGATCCGCTGGTGGATATAAGCGGTCAACCACTGCCACCAGTTCTACAAACTTCCACATTTCTCTAATCTTCTTCATTGTCTTGCCTTATGATATTTCTAAGTGGTTTAACAGCACATGCCAGTATTTTTCTTAACTCCCTAGAGGGGTGGCTGTTACTTCTCACCCATCACTATCTCAGGCCAGACAGGAGGCATCATCCAAAAGTTACGTATTTCTTACAAAGTCCAGAAGAAAAAGATAATCCTGTTCTTTTATATTCACTATGACTGGATTCGTACTTTCTCAAATATTACAACTTTTTTAGAACCACAAACAATTTTTGGCTGCCCTACACTAAAAAGAGGAAAGCATGTTCTCCCAGCTGCCACATGAAGCAGTGTTTCTCATGAAGACAAGCTGTCAAGAATTTTTTTTAATTAGGAAAAAAATCTACATTGTTATGCACGTGTCCCTAACTGACGTAAGGAAATTGCTTGCCGTGAGATTTATCTTGCAGCTACAAAATATGCCCTGTGGCCATCTGGTCATCTGCTGCAAAGTTGGGGTTGATGAAGCAAAGGGATACAGACATATTGAACCACCTCCCTCCTTTGGAGCCAGAGGGAGGCTTTATCGACCGCAATTCTCCACCTTGGTTTATCTCAAGCTCAAGTATAGGGAGAAACAGAGACCAAATCTATGCGTGCAGTTTTAAAGGATTGCCATGGGTCATCTAATCACCTGCACCAGGACGGGTGAGGAAGGAGTTTCTGAAGTGATCTGAAGTTTCCTCAACAGAGACAATTTTATTTTTTAACTGTAACTTTGGGATTGAGTGGCAGGGTCCAGTTCTGCCAGAGGACCAGGGACCACTCCTCAGAACTAAACGGTCTGGCAGCAGCTATGACTGTCACCTCAAAACGTGGCCAAGAGACTGGCTGCACCAGCAGATGTGCCAGGTGAGCCTGAGGACTTTAATTTCTGTGCAAGGTGCAGGGACATCCGAAGTCCCCTCTCAAGTTCACATGTTGTAAAGCAGTAAAATAAAAGCAAGTCAATGCAGCATGCATGGTGTACTGTACCACGCTGTGAGATTAAAAATAATACATGGCTTATTTCTGAATTACACTGGTGCAACTCTGTGCCACATGCAGTTGGTATTTCCTGTAAAGAGCTGCTGTGTCATTCAAATACATTAACATTTGTGCTATGCCTTTTAGCCCTCAGAACTTATTCTAGTAGAGTTACCTTTGAATTTCCAGAAATATGTTAGTTCAGGAGGACCAGCTGCCACACATGCACAGTGAGTACACGGGCAGTGCCTCCTAGTATCAGCTGGAAAATCCACAGTAAAAATAGCAAGGATGGTTGAAAATCTGGTGACAACTCTGGAAACTGCTCAAACACAAACCTTAAATACAGACATGATTTACACTGGGGCTACTCACTGCATGACAAAGAAAACAGTATAAGACTCACCCATGGAAAACAAGTCTACATTATGAATTGTTATCATTATCTATTGCTTTCCTTCCCAGTTCTATCATACCACAAATAAAGTATGTGGATCTTTTTCTAGCAGTTTTCAACTACCAACCAAAGCAACTGGAAGAAAATACTTATTTTAAGACAATGAAGTGTTATATGGCAGTGAACCCCTACGCTGTTTGCGTTCTTACACCATAACGTATTCCACTGTAAAAATCAAAGCCACTCAAAAGAGATTTTTAAAAGGTCAGCTCAAGCAACGGACCTAATAGAAAAAAGTAAAGACGACTGAGCCAGCTTAAAGAAAGGATACTTCTGAACTACAAACCAAAGAAAATAATTTGTGCTTTAATGACAGGCTTTTCTATTCTTATGAGAAGTCCCTTTTCTTTCAGAAAAGTCCTCTCTTATCCTCTAACTGCAAGGTGATTTTGCTGCACCGTCTGCAGTAGATGGGGCAAACAGCCCGATGCAGAAAGAGTGGCTGCACTGGCTGCATGCAGAGAGGGTGGAAGGTGGCTGCTCCACCACTAAGAATACAAGAAGTCATCCCCATCACAGCTTGTGAGTGGGGGAGATTACCGAGTATGTTTCTCCATGGCCTTGTCTGCACCAGAATGAGGCTTTCTGGAAAACCCTCTTAGGAAGAGCCCTCGTATCAATGCAGCCATCTTCATTAAAGGTGTGACTCTTCTCAAGCTCCTCTTCCAATAAAATCTTAGAGAAAAGGCCAAGCCTTTCTGTAAGGCACAGTCCATCTGGGTCTATTGCTTAGCATGCCTAAAATAGACAGATGGCAGATGAAATTATAATGTAATTTAATCAACAGGAAACCAAACAGCGTATATAATCTTGGCAGTCAGTACTACAAAAGGACACTCCATTCAAACACTGCCTACCTGCACTGTACCTATTAAAAGAAGAGATGCCTTCCTGCATCTATTCTAAATGTAATAACCACGGATTAGATAGTGTTACCCATTTTAGGGACAGATTATTGCACCTAACGATTCAGAGCCCTGAATGGTCACTTTCTCCCTAGGCTGCTGGATCACTGAAATCCCCGGCAAACAGCCCCTGCATGAACTCTTCCAAGAGATACGGTGGTTATACTGGTCTGCTGCCTTCACTGATGCTTCTGAAACGCAGCCAGAACTAGCTACTGGGTAACCTTTTGAAGACAGTATTCTTTGGTGAGTTAAACACACCTGGGTGCTTTCTTACCATCTAGCTTAGCTCCTCTCAAGCATCCCCCATGGAAGATGCTCTTTCTATTAAGAGGAGCCAAGGCTCCTAACTTTGGCTGGCTGTATGATCTTTGTTTTACATAGTCTAAAACAAACAACCCTCCAAGTCATTACTGGAAAAGATCTACATAAATATCTACATTGTCCCCAACAGTCCTATAAGCATTAACATTAGTCATAGACTTAACCACGTTTAAAAGCTCTTTGGTGTACGTATTTCACAACGAACAACTCAGATTTTGTCTATGCTTGGCACACAGTAAAAACACACTGACTACTGAACACAGTTTTACTGTTAATATAGATAGGGAAAATGGTACTTAATGACATCTGAATTGGTCACAGTTTACACAGTGGTCCTTACGCACATTAAAGACAAAACTGTTGGCTAACTGTTTTTGAACGTAGTCTGTTTTCCCAGTGTGGACAAAGAGTTGAGCTGGTTAGGGAAAAATGTTCCTCAATCATTTTCTAATTTTCCCCCTCCTGTTTAGGGGATCTTGCAACAACCTGTGCATCACAGATTAGGTAGAGCTAGTTATGCTGCTTAACTTGTGTCCTTCATTCTAATGTAAATATTTTTCTAAAAACTTGAAAACATCTGCAATATTAAACAAAATAAAAAAATATTTAAATTATAGGGTGGAACTAAAAGATTTTGGCCTCATTCATTTTACTTTCACTAAATCTGATTATTAGGATTCATATCCCAGTCCTTACAAACTTATAATTTGGTCTCACCTACAGCTGTAGCAAAACGGAGCAGAGTTCATTTGATGTGCTGTACAAAGAGAATTGAGAAGAACCAGACCTGTATCTGTACCGCACCAAACACTTTCCAGGAAGTAATGAAGCTGTACTGATCCTTTCTAGACAGAATAATGATGTCTTTGGCAAAGAGCGGCACTAACAATTATTTCACAGCAATCAGAAAGACAAACCAATACCTATGACTGCATTGTACTGAAAAAGCCTGTGACTCCTCCACAATAACCTTTAATATCAAACACAGTAACAGCTTTTACAAGGTCTTAAGGAAGGCACTACCTTTTTTTTTTTCAGATAGGGAAACTGAAATACATGGATAAAGTACCCCAAGGCCAAACCAGGTAATGCATTCTGGAGTAAAGCTCCATCTCGAAGCTCTTTTTCCTCATCTAGTTTGCCCTGTTGCTTCCCCTGTGTAAATAAGGAAGACAAAAGTCATAAGAAATAATGTGTAACAGATACCAAAAATCAGCATGATACATGATTACAGCCTGCTGCTAGCAGCTCATAAATTGAGGAGAATTCAAACAATAGCACATGTTCCGTGATTTGGACATCAAGAATTCCCTTGACTCCTATTCCTATGGGCAAGCTATTGAGAAACACTGACATTTGGGCAATAAGAAAACACACCAGAGAACACTGATTTGCCAATACAACTGTCATTGTAGTTTTCCTAGCTGTAAACTGATTCCCCCCCTCCATCTCCATTGCTGATTTGTCACAGCTTCTTTAACCAGTGCTGACAACAGGCCATTCACATCACTGTGCATTGTATTGCAGTTTCAGACTGATCCTTAGAAAGGCATCTAACTGTATCTCAAACTACCGACAAGGAAAATAGAAAGCAACATATCATGATTTCTGAAAGAGAGAGAGATGGCAGGGGGGTGGGGGGGGCAGGAAGAGAAGGAATGGTTTCAGTTTAGTCCCATTCTTCAAACAGAAAAGAATATTACAAATAGAATAGCCCAAATTATTACACAGGTTCCCCAAACCTGTATAATTTCACTAGATGGGCTTAGCAACAGGCATGCTCTAAAACCAACAATCAAGTAAGATTAGTGAAAAGACAGCTTCCATACTGTTTTATCTTACCATAATCAGACAATTTACACCACCAGAACAAAAATCAGCCTTGAGCTTTGCGAAGAGAATGCAATGCAACATGAGCAGAGTCGTTCTAAGAAACCAAAGCCAATTTACCTCTAATTCAATCTTGCACAAAAACAGAGTCATGCAGCGACCTGGAAGGATTTTTGTTTTTAAAATGGAGAAACACTGCTGCTTGCGATGTTCTAGGAATATGCACAATCCTGGACCATCACACTTTGTTTCAAAGCCTGTAGAATGTCTCTGACATTACCTGACTACAGTACAAAGCTGCAGATTTGGCTCTATACCACATCTCACCATACTCCTCTGAAAGCCATCACCCCCAAATAATCCATGAAATATTTATGAGTTGGAGACTAAACTATCAGGTCAAAAATCTAAACTTTTGCCTGGGTTGGCTGGCACTGACAGGATGTGATGGGCACTCTGCACTCCCTCTGCACCACAGCCTCCTCTGAAGAACCTCTCACCTTGACACGAGACCCTACAGACATCAGCTGCCTACACACGATGGACAAAAAAAGGCGAGTAACCAGTGCGTAACACAAGTTAAAGCAAGAACCCCCCCCCCCCGAAAGACTTCCATGTAGTTCTTAACAGAAAATGAAACTGGGGGAAAAGTAGTGACTACATTTGACCTCTATTTTCTTTTTTTTTAAAAAAACAATAGTAACAATGCTGATGTAATGAACTATAGTTTACTGGGATTACTTCATACCTGGGCCTGCCAGTTCTGTAGAATGTAGCAAAATGTTCGCTGGCATCTGTCTCTTTAGGGAAAAACTTTTCAAAGCAGAATCCAGTATGTTTGTGGGAAAAATCTAGTTTATGGCAAACTTGCTGAAAAAAAAAGTTTCTAAGATCCTGACAATGCTAGGTAATAGGCCAACCAACGCAATGAATATAAAAGTCATACTGGATAAAGAAGTTCCTTTACCAGCAGCGCTTACTTCTACATTTCCCAAACAGAATAAACCCTAGTGGCAATAGTGCTCTTTAACACTCTACTGCTCTTTAACAAAATATTTTTTAACCATTGCTATAGCAGTGTTGGCAACTACAGGTCTGACATAGTTGTGCCAGTAAGTAAGTGGAGGCCAAGAAATTACACCCATGCTGATCATTAAACTTCTTCACAATGTGGTTGTAAAGAAACTTAATAAACAATAATTACCCAAACTCTGTAGCATCGGACTTACAGGATGTTAACATCCAGAACGCAAATCTTCCCAACCCCAAATACATTCTTCCAGACCAGAAGAAAGGTAGGGAAGCCTTCTTTTACAAAGACAAAAAATGGCAAGGAGGCAAAGGCAGGGAGTACAGAAATGTATCAGCAGGCTTCAGTCAGAAAAATGTACTTAAATGTTATTTTGATATTTGGTCCAATTCACTTCTGTGCTAAAGTATCTGAAAAACAGAATAACACCCCCAAACTCCCCTGCAATGTTCATGAAAGGAAACTAAAACTGAAAAATATTCTCAGAAAACGCATACAGCTGCTTTCGAGATTCACCTTTGCCTGCATTAACAGTTAAGTATGAAAACTGCTTAAGGTCATCTTTCTTTTTTGATTACAAATAGAGGAATTGTCAGGGCAGTAGTAAAATGAGGAAAAAACAATTTTTGAATGAATTCTAGAACAAATGAACATTCACAAATTTTATTCTGGAAGACAATTACTTGGTGTGTCCATTAAACAGGAAGTCTGCTGATACATTTTATACATATTTTCTTTTCCACCGCTTAATTTAGGTTCAAATTAAACTTTGTGTAAAACCCCACCATTATAACAAACATTTCTAATTAAATCAGAAAGAATACTTTTACAATAGACACAACTGAAACAGTTTCTCTAAAGTCAAATAAACTTTTTAAAAATTCTGGCAGCATCATTGTTGTCTTGTATTAAAATGAACAAAATTAGCTTTAACTTAATGATGAGAAGTAAAGAGACACCCTTAAACTGCTTAGACTCCCAGTCTGACTTACCTTAAAATTGGGATTACAACTAAACTGACAAATACCACAACTCTATTTTGGTTTAGTCTGAGGTGTAAAATTTCTTTTTCAAGCAGGGGTGATTAGCCTTCACATTTTTCCAACACAGTATAAACCGTATTTTATTTTCTTATTTCTTAACTTCTGCATTCCACCATCTTTCTTTTTTCAAATCTGTTGGTGCAGCATTAATTTAGAAAAACACTGCCACCCAAACCCTGGCTTCTTGTAGATCCTAACATAAACAAGGCTGTGTACATGTATTAGCGCAGAGGAGCCTGTGTATGCAGAGTCTGGCCAGTGAGTAGTTCCTTAAGGAAGAAATATGACTCTTGGCCTTTCTTTATCCTGTGGTGTGAAACTGTCTACTTGAAAAAAGAAAAGCTGACCATCTCTAAGTGAAAAAAAGGCATGTGGCATTTAAGGAAAGCTGAACCCCAAGCGTAAATGATTTGACAGTATCCCATATAATCTGCCATTGAATTTTCAGTGCTCTTATTTCTTTTTTAAGCATCCAACTTAGTTATTATACAGTTGTATTATATTAAATTTATTATGTAAACAAGTGTTTCACAGTAGGTTAGGTTTAAGGTAACAGAATATGGAACATCATTTTCTCTAGAGCATAGTAAAAAAAAAATCCCACAGAAAAAATTTAAAATACATTTGTGTTACATAATAAGCTTATTAATAGGCTAACGTATTTTTTGACCAACTAATCTCTTCCACCGAGAACATGCATACACTCGACAATGAATTGTACATGAACAGACTGAATTAAATTCTGTATCAATCGACATAAGCTGGAGAAGCGGAGTAAATATAAGTGACTCTTAACGTTCCCTGCAATATAACGAAGCTGGCTTTGGTCATAGTTTACTCTTTCTCCCACGCATACACTGGAAGAGTCCTAAACCAAGAACAGCATATAAATAACACCAGAACTGACAGAATGACCTACAACTTCCTTATAAAATCTACTCATAAATCCCGTGTGCAGATTATAGATAACCAACATCTGCAGTTTTATTTCATTTGAAGACGTTTTGAGATGCTGACGCTGAGCAATGATTCACAATCAGGACTTCTGGAGTTAAGCTGTATCAGCACGGTTACTATAAGTGACCCTTAATTTTACTCTTTCTTTGACTTGATAGTAGGGAATACACAGGTTTTAAGATTCTCTTATGTGTACTCTAGATAGGTATCAACTTTCAAGGCAACTTTCAAAGTCTGCTTATTAACTTTGTTATTTTCAATTCATATATTTTAAAAAGACCTCATATTATTTGTAACACACAAAATTCAAACAAAATGTCCCTCAATGAAGTCCAGTCCTACAGAGAAGCCCTCCCTTCCCCCTGCTCAATATCCCAGATTCTGGTCGTTTTCACTGGTCACACTGGCCCACTGTGCCAGTTCACTGACTCAGCCCCATAGCAGTACCTATTCACTTCTGTCCTTACTGCTGTGATGTAAAATAAACACAGCCCTTCCTCTTTAACAATAAACACAACAGAATGCTCTTTCTTTGGTTTAAAGGATATTAACATTTTAAGAGTGTATATACGGAGGGTGATGCCAAGTGTCTTGATTCTTTAGCAGGCTTTTGCTCAGGCTCTAAAAGCCTATTAGTATATTGCAAATACAATTGCAAAAGCCTCTGAAAGTCTGCAGTTTACTTCTGCAGAAGGGACATGGAAAAATATATCTCCAGATTAAATATAGGATACTAACACAGAAAACTAAATGCAGGCAAGCTCAACTGATGGACCTATTTGCAATTCTCTAATTTGCTTAATGGATCAGATTTCCAAACGGGGCTGAGTTGCTGTGTTACACTAACATGTCCTGCACCTACTATTACACCATGTATGCAAACAGTCAGGAAAAAATTTAAGAAAACCACTCATCAGGCGTTCAGGAAAAACTGAAAAATATATTGTTGACTAGGGAGGAAAGAACTCTTTCCTCAACAGAATAAAGTCAGCTCTGTTATATTTTTCAAAGGAAACTAGAAATGTTTAATAAAACATTTTAAAAAGAGTCGAAGTGTACCTTCATGCATTTATTACAACTTTGGTTGGTCTTTAGACTTTGCTCGGTCTTTAGACTTTATTACTACCTTGAACTGAGGTTCAGGAATATTTTACGTTCTTCTGCCTTACGTTTTCAACCTTTTTACTTGTTCTAAAACTGCAGAAAACAGACCGTCATGCACACAGGAGTGTGTGGAAAAATGCATGTTTTAATTTTATGTTTGAGCAGCCCATCTAGGGCTGCTTAAAGGCTTCTCCAATGGTAACTACTTGATAGGAAAAAATATTTGTCATAATAATTTTTAAAAGGCAGAGAGAGTGCTGTGTTTATAAACTATTTTCTCCCTTATTTTTTAATTGAGAACTATAATTGTCTTCTCTAGGTATGGAAAGCATTTGTGAACTGAAGTGGCTAAAACAGGCGGGTACATGCCCGTATGCCATACTGGCTATTTGTAAATGGTACTTTCATACTGCTACTTCCTCCAAACTGAAAATACAAAGGCATTTTGGGGGTTTCTACAGCTGCTGCTTCTTCCATATTTTTATACTTATAACTACTAGTACTGTAACATCATGGTCACATTTTGATTACCAAAATGAAGATAGAATTGATTAAGTCTAATGATTTTTTTGTGAGGACAGAAAAGAGAACAACAACAACAAAATCACAGCAACAGATGAAATGGTTATTTCAGAGAATTCCCAGTGCATATTTTAAGAAACCACAATTCTGCCTCTCAAGAGTGTGGTCTACTAGTTAGTAAACTGAAAAATTTAAGCATTACACAGTGCAAAATGACTTTTGTCCTATCTGGCAACCACCTCTGTTTGGAAGACTCATCAGTAAGGCTAAAGTAATTACTCTGTAGTTACAATCCCTCTCTTTTTTTCTATCATTAAATAACAATTTACTGGTTGGTTAAGGTTTATACTTTAAATCAGGTAAGTGGAGAAAACCTGTTTGTGAATTAACCAAACGAAACTTGCTTTTAACTTATGTAATGAATTTGGAAGGTTTGAAAGTGATACTGCATGAGAGATCTTAAAAGGAAAAGCGAAGAAACTTCATCATCACAGTAAGTTGTTTATACATGAACCAGAACAGAATTTTAAATTGAAGAAAATGATATTATTATGGTTTTCCCACATCAACATAAAAAATTCAGTTACATTAGGAATGAAACATTTATAATTAATACTCTTCCTAATTTTTCTAAGTATTTGCTCTATATTTAATAAGCAGTTACAAGTTTAAAAAGAATCACCGCTTTTAAAAGTAATATACTCTAGTTTAACCTTAATTTATCATACATACATCCACATTTACTTCATCACCCATTATGATGAAAGAATTTTTATTAAAGACAAAAAGTGAAGATGAAAGGGTGTTCTGAGCTCTTTCACACAGCCAATAAAAAGCATGTTTCAAATATGAATCCAAAGCCACAGTCATAGTACGTTACATTTGAAAATAAACGTTACCGCCATGTGTAAAGGACTTCAAAAACGTTTAGACCATGATTCTCTGATCAGCATGCAAGACAACTTCTCTCCTCCTCCCTACTCCTTCCCACTCTCCCTCTGCTCCCTTCCTTTCCACAATAAAAACATGATTTCAGCAGCCGTATTTCATGGGCCTGCTTTCAATGAGCTGCCTTACTTTCTCAGGCAGACGCAAAGAAATACCAAGGTGTCTTCAAAGCAGGCAGCCAACAGGGAAAGCACAAAGAGGACTTTGCAAACCTGAGGCTGGACATGCCGTGCTCCTAGATGGATGTCTGCACAAAGCCACGTGATTGTCTTCCATTTCTGTTTTCTCTATGCGGGCATAACGGTCCTAACAAGAACCAAGTCTGGCACTGGGATTGTTAGCATGCAGGCAGCATGTTTCAGAGCAACAGGACATCAAAATCTTTCCAAACACAGAGATGGCAACGTGTCATACACTGTAGCACTCCCAGGTGGTTTGACAAAGCCAGCAGATTTGTAGGAAATAATTTGGGATTTCGTCTCCAATGATGTCACAGCACACACATACCATACTGCTCTCCAGGGACAAAATGGAAGACTTACAGTTCCTTAACATTTTTTCCCCTAAGCGGTGCAGATACTCTGAATACAGATCTTTCTTACTTGTCAGTTTAAATATAGATTGCTGGACTCATGATTTCACATATAATACATCTGCATAAACCAGAAAAGTCTCTTATTCAACAGTAACTGCATTTGTATTTTCTGTTGCAGTTTTGTCATGCTATATGCAAGCACACGGGGTCAGATTCTTTTGGCCTCTTGCTGGTCATGTTCCTGGAGAACATAAATGATGAAGAAACTGTTCTTGTTTCCTTCAGCAATAGAGAACAGGGGTGCTACGGGCCTCCAGGCATCCAACTTCGGAAAGTCTCTGTTTTTCAGGTGAACTTTCAGTGACCTTTACTATCTGAATTACCCCTACACAGCAGTTACTATGAAGAAACCTGGGACAGGGCCAAGAGCATACAAATCCAACTGAAGGCACCAATTCCATGCATCTCCTTTGACAAAGACATATGATATGGGATATATAAAAAATGTTTGATAGGCTGCAACAGTCAGTCACTGATTGATACAGCCAATTATCAGTGACAGTTTTATGCAAAATATTAAGTGGTTTGTTGAACTTTTCAGCAAAACTTCAACTCAGATCTCAAGGGCACCCAAGAGATTACTTTTCTTCATGTTCCAATGTTCTTAAATTAGACAGAGCTGAACGGTGTATGCTGATGGAGAGCCCATGACCAAGTACACAAAGCAGGGCATAATCCCTAGATTTAATCCTATATATGGTGGAAATTCTAAACCACACAAAAACGCTGAGATGATAGAAAGCACCTCCTTCCTATTCTGTAATGATAGAGGGAAAAAAATCCCAATTCTGCTATTCCGCTACCAAAGCTGGGAAAGCTGAAGCCTCATACATTGTCAGAATAAAAAAACTGCTCGATACCATCGAGACACCAGGAGTTATTACTATGGCACTTTCAAAGGAGACAGAATTAGGAATAGAAAAGATCTTGGCATTGAAAAGGTTAATACTGGGAACAACGGCACTGCTGCAGGTGGCTTGGGTTCACTGAGAACTGGTGTTGGGAGGGCACTGCAGGAAGGACTTAGCTACCACTGCTGCTGATGCAGCCTGTGTCTAACCCGCCTCTGTGAGAGCTTTAGCAGAATCCAGTTTGGAGTATGATACAGCCAATCTTCTAGGAAAATCCCTAGAAGAAGCAGTATTAAGTAACAAATCCTGAAGCCACACTAAGTAAAAGTATACAAATTGCACTAATGCTCATATTTATTTACAGTCATGCTTGTAGCCTGTGTACATACCACCACAGTGGAATGAAGCGCCACACTAGACGAAAGAAGCAGATAATGCCAAGGTAGATTTTCTGACCTCAGACTGTACGAGGGAATTTAGGGATGACTAAATATGTCCATGTGAGTAATTAGGAAAAAGGAAAGTTAGAAATATGCTTGGTTGCAAGAAGTGCTGCAGTTGAGAAAAAAAATTTATGTTTTCTCATATCAGGAGTTGAATCTGTGGACAACAACATGAAGAACTTTTTTTTTAATTACTCCACTTAATACCAGGATGGACGCCTCAGACGTTGGCTGAAACCGTTCTCCAAGATAGAATAACTGCAAAGAAAAAGAACTTGAGGTGTGTCTTTTCCATGTATATTAGCTCAAATATAAAATCAATTTTCTTTGGCCAAGCTCACACCCCTTTTGTTTGCTTTCCTGAGAACTTGCATAATCAAGTTTTATTAGACCAAGTGTTTGCATAGAGACCAATTTAGGCCTTCACACTGAAGCATATCAGAAGTGGTGCATTTTATCAGGGAAAGAAGACTGATAGACAAACTGGGATAAAGTATTGGCTGAGGGCAGAGTTCCCTTAAATCCTTGGTTTACTTCCTACACCGAGAAACTCAGTGAGCCGAAGTACAACCCTTCCAGCTAGGGCCGCCTATGCACGCACACACTGTTATTTTGTGTGAATGCAATGGGACAAAATTTAACACTGGAACCTTCGCTTAGAGAAGTGCAGATACTCTCTCCATGGGAGAGTCATATGAGTATTAAAATGGTCTGACAGGCTGTGCCTTATCCTCATTTTCATGAAGGAACAGTACCCTGGTAATTTAAAAGGGCATTAAAGATCAAGGAAAAGCAACTTTCAGGCTTAATGTAAATAAAACATTTGCCTTTGTGTCTTTTTACTACCTCTGTTTCCAGCCAAATATTTCTCCCACAGTAATAAAGAAAATTAGGTTAAGTTTTAAAAATACAGAAGCTCTGTACTGTAGCCAAATTCAACTATTCCAAAACACACTGTATTTGTAACTCACTTAACAGTCAGCAAGTTGGGCTCCTGACTTTATAATTTGCTAATAATGATTTTCTGTATTTTAAGTCACCCGCCCAATTTGTAGTCCGGTGATATTTTTAACGCATGGGATTTTTTTGGTTTTGCTTTGTTGTTTTTTTTTAAGCAGAGAAATTAGTGGTGGCCTACTGATAATGTTCTTCGTTCACTATCAAGTAAAAGATTAGGAATTAGCTGATGGCGTGGGATGCTTTCTCCCAAAGCCAGTGTAATGAAAACACTGCAGATGTTTTGAAATCCCACAGTAAGCATGTGTATCAGCATTACACTCCTTCCCTTTTTTCCTTTACCAATTAAAGATGACCATGGACAAGTTTTGAGAGAAATGCCATCCGCTCCTGCTGAACCAGAAAGACAGCACCCTCACAGTTAGTATTTTCTAAGTGCACATACAAAACCATAAGGTGCATATCAGAATTGTATTTCTAAACTAGCCTCATACGCTCTGTCTGATACAAGGTGGACATGACCCCACCACTCTAAGTAAGGTCCATCCAATGCTAGCACAGAAATATTCTTCTGGGTAAACCAACTACTGTTGTTGTGCATTATATAAATACACATGCGCAGCAAAGACACAGCAACATTAAAGTCTCTTTTCAATTGACTCTATTAGTACCATTTTAATTTTCAAGGAATGATGGAGGGGCAGATAAAAGTTGGGTGTATTTTTAACATCTTCTTTCTGCTAACATTACACTTCACCATTTTAAATCATCAATACCTGTGAGAAAAAGGCTGTTTGATCAGATCAATGACATGGCTGTTCCCGAGTTTCAAGTCTCTGCTCTAAGACATGTGGATAAGTCACTTAGCTGTTACATTTTCAGGTACATCATGAAATGGAAAGCACAGATACACTCAAGGGATATTTAAGTATCAAATACTATTTCATAAAGTGTCTTGAAGGTGAAGAATTATGCAAGCGTTGTATTTGCTACTATAATATATAATCTCAGAATAGAGAAAAAGCAAGCCAGCTAGAAGATATGGAGGGAAGATACACAGAAAAAAACCCCAATAATCTTCCTTTAAGCTTTTAGGAAAAAAGGTAGTAGGATTTAGTTTTATGTTTCAGGACAGTGGACTTCATTCTGGATCCATTTTTTTCCCCATTTGTGTTTTTGTTTGGACATAACACAAGACTAACACTGTTCTCCTTGTCAAAGCCTGTAAATAGGCATCATTTTTTTTAAGGGAAAGCACAGTACCATTAATACTATAATTCAGTGTCTTCCTTTTTTGCCTGGTCCTTTCAGCATCATTTTCCAAAGAAGGACTGGGAGACACAATGCCCTTTACTGATCAGTAAAGTAAGTTTTACATTCATATATTTTAAATACATGCCATTATACTATTTTCTTGGTCTGATGTCTTATCTGAGTCTATTAATAGATACCATAAACAGTCAGTCTGGACTTCTCAGCAAGCATAGCTCAGATCTGTACTATGGCGGTGGTGGTGGGCGAGGGCAGAGGGGAAACCCACTGATCACAATTTAGGACAACTTTCTAGTTTTTTTTTTTATACAACCACTGCTTTCATTTCTAGCCACTCTGGACTGTGAGCAAATGCCCAAGTTTTGGTAAATTCAGACCACTGAGGTCAAATGAGTTCCTTCCTACACATATGTAATTTTCCCTTGCTTCCACATGCTGATGAATCATTACTGGATCCTCCTCTTTCCCAAAAATACTCTGGAAAGAGGGAGAAGAATCTAGGACCCAAAGCACTGAAATTCCCCACTGTGGCAGAAGCGCGACAAGGCCTTTAGCGACACGGCCTGTTTCCTCTGCTTCAGCCTTGGCACCGAGAGCAGAGAGGACAGAAAAACAAAGCACCAAGCGCTACAACAGACTTGTGGGATTGCTGCTGACCATACCGCCAATTAGACAAATCATAACACACTAGAGCGTGTTCTCTGAAAACCCTAAATCACATAGCAACTGTAAGAGTATACATTTTTGCAACAGCAGTTCACATGAAATGGGTATTTTTGGTCAAAGTCTAATTCAGAGCTGGGTTATTACCGAGGTCAGCTGAATTTTGTAGCCCTGGCATGTTAACAGACTATTTCTGGATTAATCTGTTTTCATCAATGTACTGTGTATTTATGATTTGCACCTTCACAATCTACTACACATCTCTTTTCAGAACATTTCCAATCAGATGAACCTGTTTTGAGGATTATGACCATTACACACACATGTACCGCTTCACTTGATGTATATGAAGGAAAGAATACCAAATGTACTACTACCTTTAATGAAATACTGCTTATCATTCCCCCCCCCCCCCAAAGTATTTTAGTAATGCAGGTATGCATCTGGCTAGGTAAAAATCTCAGAAGCTTTAATGGAATATGAAAACACAGAGCAACTTCAGTGCTGTCTCGGTCTCAGAATTTAAAACCAAGCATTTTCCTTAGATTGGCTCTACATTTTTTAAACTTAATAGTTTCAATTGAAATGATTTTATGTAAATCTTCTTCGGATTGAATAAAGATACTTAAAATTATTTAATTTGATTTTTTCATACTCAACTTCATTAGCTGTTAAATATTTGAGGCAGAATATTTAGCTGTATAGTAATAGCAAACTATGATAAAACAATCAATTACTTTTGCTATACGTGCTCAGCCTATATGGAGAATTAAAATGATAATCGCTGCATTGCAAAACTCCCAGATCTTGCTAATATAAATACATTTTCTAACTTATTATAGATGATTACATTCTTGGCTATTAATTTCATAGAAAGAAATACTTACTACTGTGCACAGTCAATCAGTTGATATTCGTTTGACCTTTCGAAGCATGCCTTTACGCCTTCATCATCCCAGAGCTTTTTTGCATGTTCAAAAAATTCCTGAAATTTGGAAATGCAACAAATAAGAGAACATTTCTCAATATTTTCAATCCCCAGTCTATATGTTGCTCCTTCCCCCCAACCTTCATGCTTTATACTTTTGCAGAATGATAGATTACACCTTTAAAGAAGAAAAGCAATAAACATTTATTAGCAAAATTGCAGGAAAATATACTGAACATATGGCTGCTGACAGTTTCCAGTACATGGTATGTAATGAAGACTGTCTTCAAAATTCATGCCAATTCATAAATAAAATTCACTCTAAGTACAAATGTTACCTAGAAGCATGTTCACTTAATTTTTAACTGAATTTATGCTTCTATCATGGAAAAGTTATGAAGGTGATGCAAAAAGTTGCTCAGCTTATGAACATTAGCTTCCCAGAGAAAGATCCGGTCTGTAACTTTAAAAAGATTGTGTAATTTTTCCTGAAAAACACAACTTTCTGCTGCTTGGTATTTTCTCATGCAATATAATAATGATTGCAAGACTTTCAGAGTCTTTGCTCAACACCACTTCCTCCAAGCAGCTGCCTGGCACAACGTGCTTTTCCTAGCAGCTATCCCAGGCAACCCAATCCACAACTATCTGCTGGCAAGCTTATTTCAGAATTATTTGAAAGGGGAATCAAAGCCATCCTTGGTGACAGTGAAGCCATAGCTCTGTTGTGTAAAACACACACATATAGAGCCGTAGGTCCGACCCTGCCTGCCGGCTCCTCCAGCCCCTTCTTTAGAGCCTCACATGCTCCAGTTTGTTTTAAAGCTGGGAGTCCATTTCATTTTATATCATTACTGGTAAGCCAAATGGTAAGTAATTTTTCCATCTACAGCTTTCTAAAATCAAATGAAGAATGGTTAAACAAATTAATATTTCCTTTATTATATGACTGAGCCTTTCCTCCCTCAAACCAAACTGTTAAAGTAGTAGGTCAATTTAAACACAGAAGTTGTTTGTAATCTCTTAACACCTCAACACTGCTGCTAAATCATCAGTCCTTTGGTCAGTCATAAATTTGCAAAACCTAACAAATTGCTTTTCCACAGTTCAGTTTGGCTCTGCATAAAATGGGTGCAATACCACTACTCACTTCATGATCCTGTCAAAATGTTGTGCAAATATCTGAATTCTGAAAGTTTCTGAAATTGTTTGCCCGTCCCCCCCTATGCTTTTTCAGGATGAAAAATTTCTCTCAAAAGACAAAGTTCGTAGTGAAAGATCTTGGCAGCAGAGTGAGTTCACTTTTACTCTGTGTGGGTTTCCCAACCTTGCATGCCACCCCTGTGAGGTGCCCCAAAAGGTGACACTCCGCTGCTCAGCGTCTGCCTGTGACCTGCTGGCGATGTTTTCAGGGAGAGGAAAAACACAAGACAAGATTTTCAGAACAAACTAGTACTGAAAATTATTTAGTTAGGCTTTGAACAGGGTGACAGGGGTCCTGAATAACCCCAGAAATGCTTTTTTCTTTCAACTGTATTGTGCACAATGTAGAGAGAGAGAGAAGAACCCATTCTTTAAGTTTTCAAAACTTTAGAGAAAAGGAGTTGTTAAAGCAGGCCTGAAAAACCTTAGCAGAAAGTCTGGGAAGAAGAGAGGAAGCAACACTAGAGATTGGCAGATGCTCATACTGCCCTTGGAATTTATTTCTTCACCTCCATGAGGACATGTTTATTTTGTCTTTGTTATTTTAACAACTTATGTAATGATTGTTTAAAACACTGCAGATCCACCGTTTGAAGTTATGCTACGGCTATTATAAACTCTCTGTTCCTACAGCAGAAGGAAAGCAAAAACAAGCTCAAGAAAGGACAAGACATCAAACTAAGTAAGTAGGAGAAAGTGGACACACATAACAGAGAGCACAACTACAAGAAAAAGAAAGAAATGGAGAAGTCAAAGTGATAAATACCAGAAAACATGGAACATTCCTCAAACTTGAAGCTTATGCTTGATTGATATTTAGGGCATCAGCTGAATGCATCTCACTTGCTGGCATCTTTGTCCAAAGAAAGGCACTGCCTTCTCAATGGAAGAGTGAGCTCAGGGTAAGTGTCAGGGTCCCGAGGCAAAAGGACCCAGCTCTCCCACTCCTTTCGACGGGTGCATGTCCAGCAGTGTAGGACCCCAGCCCTCCCTCCCGCAGGCGCTTGCTGATGCAGGCACAGGGGCCAAGCACGCCATGCCCACCCTCCCCTCCTCCCCGTCAGCAGGCAGGAACTCCCACCTGCCCAGAAATCCATCTCTGAGGGGAACCTACATCTAAAAAATGGCCCCTTCCAGCCCCACAGAGCCGACGGGAAGGGGACGGGAAGAGGAGAAGGATGTCAGCATGAAAGCATCCTTTCCTCTGTGTGTGTGGGGATGGATTGAGAGACAGCTGCAGATGTAAATAAATAAGTAAATAAATAAAACTGCACAGCTACAGCAGTTTCTAACTTCACTTCTGTTTTGAAATCCTCTATATAAGCTTTATTTACTCTTAAAAATTTCTTCTGCAAAAGAGGCAATCTTTTCAGCTCAGCTTCTGAGACCCTACAAATATGTTGTAAATACAGGGTTTCCACATTATATGCTTCAAATATTTCCACCTGACCATTACATCTCAAAGCAGTCTATTTAAAATGACTTCCAGACTTCTAGTCCAAAGCAAATCCTATAAAACAGAGCAAATATACTTACTTCATTAAAATGTACCGATCTACTGCAGAGGAGTACACTTGCCTGCAATTTGCCTCCCACACAGCTACCCAATCCTTCTTTCCCAGGTGACTAAAGCCTTCCAGAAAAATCCTTCTTCATTTTAAGACACCAAGTACCACGATCCAACTTTTCACACTTGGTTTTAACCCCTTTCTCATCTGCTCCAAGTTCTTCAGTATTCTTTCTCCTCAACTGCTGAAGGCTCCCACTGCACACAGTCAAGCACGCAGGAGGATCCTGCTCACACACACCAAACGCGTCTGGATCCCAACCTACTCTCCATCGCAGGACAACATCCAGATAGCAGTCATCATGTTAGCTTCAACCTCTGCAACCAAGCCTGCTTTGCTTGACTGGCCTTCCAGCAACCGCTCCCCAATCCCCAAGACTCATTCCTATAGACCCCAACGCTCGTCACCTCTTCCTCCTGCCATGGCCACGTCATGGCCGCCTTGCTGGCAAGCAGGCACTGGTGAGCTAAGGAAGGTGCAGGCTTTGGGCTAAGCCCACCCTGCAGCACCTGCTCTTGGGGCTGCAGCATCCTCGGAGCGGTGGCCACGTTTGGCAATGCCTGTCGCGGGGAAGAGCCAGGTTGCCCAGAGAGGTGGTTGATGTCCCAGCCCAGGAAACATTCCAGGTCAGGTTGGACGGGGCTCTGAGCAACCTGGTCTAGTGGAAGATGTCCCTGCTCATTGCAGGGGCGTTGGACTAGATGATCTTTAAAGGTCCCTTCCAACCCAAACCATCCTACGATTCTAATTCAAAGGACAGAGAACTCAGATTTTCTCCAGCTGATAAAGGAAGATGGGCTAAAACTTTTCAGTTAATGTTTCTGGGGGGCAGGGAACTACAAAACATTACCTTAGGTCAGTACAACACAACTACGGTTTTAAGAGTAAGTTGTGACATTAGCAGCTTATGTTCTGAGATGGCCAAACTAAGGTTTTCTTAAGGGTCTCACTTCTGGAAAGTGGCTATTCAGTTCTTCAAAGTCACGAGCCGGGTCCTTTAAGAGACCTGAACTGAGACAGGAGAAAACAGGGACATGGAAAATCACTAGGGGCATCTGATGCACTTGGTTTGCAAGCACATGCAGCTGACCTCTATCGGATCAAAGTCACTGAAATCTACTAAAAATATTTAGTATACTGAAGAGAACCAGGAATAATGTACTATGCTTGAAAGCAGAAAAACACCTTCATCATGACATGTCCATGAACACCAAACAAACCAGAGCTGTTTCATCCAAACTATTCCTTAGGTACAGAGGCATACCAATATTTGTACCTATTAACATATAAAATAAAACCATTAATATATTTTTTGATGTAGTACTTTAATTAGAGCATTAGAGAAGTAAATGGTGATGCCTCAGGTCTCAGGAGTTACAGGTCTCGTGAATTACAGGCACTTTTTACTTTACACATATTAATTTACACCAGTTACCTAAGAATTTATAGTGATCATTAGACCATACAATACCAAAATTTTGATGTGATCAAAATGAAGATGTGACACACAACATCTCAAATATTTACTAACATAAAATTGTCTGGAAATTTTCCACTCTTCCTGAGACAATAAAAAAAAAATCAGCCCCACATTCCTGAGATTCCTTTTCACTAGCAGGCAATTTTTGCTACACATAAATATTCACACATCATCTTAAAATCATGAAGTGGCATTAGGAGGTTATGACTCCTTTTCTTTTCCAGAACAAAATAAGTGAAGATGTACATAAAGATAGAAACACCCTGAGCTGATATTACTGATGTAAACAGTATTGTATTTTTACTACATTTTAAAAAGATCTGGTAGAAATATTTTTACTCACCTGTTCCAAGGTAACATTTTGAGTTTGAAAAAAACAGGAGGGAATATATTTCTATAGAGAACATTCCAAGAAACCAATACAGATAACAAATGCAGATGCACTACAGCTAAGTCTCAAAGCACTGTTTTTCAACTTTGTCCTACTATAAGTTACAGCATGTTCCTGAAATTTAATTTTCCTTATTTTGGAAATAAACTTATTTATTGGTAGGTTACCTTAGAAACTTCCTCCCCCTTAAAACTCTTACAAAAAATTTTCAAGTAGCTAAAAAATGGACTTGTTTCACTTTTCAGCTGCCTAAACAGGGAATAAATATTAGTGATGATTAAACAATGACATGTCTTCACGAACAAATCCGTATGTATTTTGGAAACAGAACTTTTCATCTAATTGCTTTACAAACCACAAAAGTTCACGTTAGGTCAGGAACACAATTTTTATTCTATTAAGATTCCTTTCTGTCTTCCTTCCAGATGGAGCATACATTTAATAGCTATCCTGATGTCACCTTTCAGTCTCCCAGAAACTGGGATGTGGAAGACTCCACTGTATTTTCTATTCCACATATTTCTTCTGTTAACACATTGTAAACCTGGAAACAGCTGCTTAGATCAATGTGAAATAAGATTGATCTCCCTCCAGCCAAAATTCATGCTCTTATTCTCCTAAGCTTCAGGACTGTAAGACAATTTCTCATCTAAACCACAGATTAAACCTGTCTGATTAGCCTGACAACCATTTAAAGAAGTGGCAAACATTACACATTTTCATAGTTCTGCCACTTTGGATGTGAAACAAAGTCATCACTTCTATTCTGAATTTCATTTACTACTTCCTCTTTCACGTACTTAACCAAACAAAAAGTAAATTACACAATGCATTAAAAATTCCCACCCTTACACCTCCTGAGCTCCCAACAACTGCAGCGCGAGATGATCCAGAGAATTCATACGGGAAGGGAGGTACGTGCCTCTCTCCCGAGCAGGGTTTACCCGCCTTTTACTTCCCAATGCACTGGGCAGGGGGTATATAGGCAGTCCCAGTCTCCCATCCATTCAACTGTGGAAAAGTTCTGTGGAATAACAGAGTGACAACTGATGGCTAACACTGTGATACTACGAGGATGACACCCAGTGGAGTCCAATTAAGGTTGCATAGGTAAACTACCTTCGGGGTTTTCTAAGTGTGACGCATTTGACTCCGCAATCCAAACAACATCCTTTTAAGCATCCTTTTCCGTGTACCACATCCAAGGTCAAAACTGAACCAGATCCACCAGCCTGCAGCCCAAGCCGCTGAGCGTGGCAGCAACAGCAAGCAGCAGGATGGTGCCTTGCTACGGGGGAGGATGGGCAGCGACATGGGCTGGGAGAGGTGACTGGGAGGAAGGACTCTAACCTAGCGCTTTCTCCACTTCCCGCAGAGCTGCGAGGAGGCCCTTTTCCGTGCGGTGCCCGGGGGATGACCAGAGGGACAGCATCCCCACGAAGAGAAGCTCAGCCGAGCCCCCCCCTCACGATCCAGAAAGCTTCGCGGCCGCTGGGTGTGCCGGGCGGGGGCTGCTGCCATGCTGCCTGCAACCGATGCCACGAACCCCATTAGCGTATCGGTATTCTCTTGGGTTTTGTAGCACAAGCCATTGTAAAGTAACAGAAGAATGGCGATTTTAAAAAGTTTGTATGTCAGCCAAGTAAAAGCTGGAATTTAACAGGATAAAGCAAAAGCTACTTTTGCGGCTCCAGGACTCTCTTGCGAGCCTCTGCAGTTTCTACTCGCTGCAAACAGTTCTCAGATACTCCGATTATGATTAGGGCAATTTAAACTTAAAGAGTTCCACTCCTGCAACTATTAGGTTCTGTTCTTGATAATCATTTTCTCATTAATTCAAGAGTTGTGCATTTGGAATCAGAGACAAACTTTCCCAATATTGCTGCCGTGACTGGGTTCTGCTTTAAATTTAACTTTCTCTACAGCATAACTGCTAAGAATGAAGGGAAAAAAAGCCAATAGAGAAAAATCTCTGTGTTTCTAAACATAATAACCAATATAATCATTAGACAGCTACAAATCTGGTCAAAGGATTTTCCCTGTGGAGGCTACTGACACATCCCCAGTACATAGTCTACCATCATGCTTACCCTATATAAGCATCTTTGAATCTCCAAATAGGGTGGTACTGCTATACATAATAGTTTCTTAATCTCCCAAAGCCTTCAAATCGCCTATGCTTATCCTTGTGTAAGATATACACAGCAGCTCAACATAATATAATCCCACAGGTAAGGTTTTTAGTATGCAGCAAAGAATAAATCATCTGCTTTTTGTTTTAAGAGTGTATACTAATACTATAAATAACATATAATAAAAGTGTTACAAGAAACCCAGAACAGACAGCGACAACTTGCCCCCGTGCCTCCACTTATTACTGGCTTGCTTATGTGAAGTGTAGCAACTCATTTTTTATTAAAAATACTCTTCAGCCCCGAACATCTACTGAGTGCAACCTTAAGCTGTAGGAACAAAAATTTTTAAATGGACTTAATGAAGAAATTATGGGATAAAGTACCAGGTAAGACACCCAAGAGAGAAGGAAGCCTGCTCAGTTACCTCTTCCACAAACAAGTACAGTCTCTTGATAATCAGCCTCTTGTTTATGAGACGAAAGTGTCCCCTATGGCTCAGCCAGCTCCACTTCTTAGTCCTTTATGAAATGTTCTGCCTAATAAGGGAGCTGTTTTGCTGCAGGTATACAAAATGCAGCTGCTCAAACTCCTAATGCTGGCAACAAAGACAGGCAAACAGAGTTACACTTTAAAAACAAAAGCAGAATACATGACTTGAATTTTTCCAACAGCAGTGGCGTCAAAACCTTCATCAGCACCCAAGCAATAGCATGAGAAACACTAAAACCATGTAGGAGTGGTCAACTGGCACGCAAGGACCATGCTTAACAGTAGGGTTCAGAAGTTTCTAAAGCACCAGCACTTACAGTAGATTAATTATACAGAAACCTTTAGGAAAAGTACAACCTCCACCCCCTGCAAGGTATTTTCTGTTGTAATTTGTGGGTGTGCAATAATCAATGCAATTACTTTGCTAGTTAGTGACTCATTCTGATAGGCAAAGCAGCAGTTTGGCCTCTAACCCTCGTCTGAAACCTAACTTTGGATCTATCAAGAAGAGTTACAGAATAACACATCCAGATGTACCTTCTCTCCCTGTTCATTGAACTTGTTTTCCCTTTTTTAGGCTGCAGGCCACAGCCTTGAAGCACTATCAGTCTGCACTAAGCGTAACCTCAGTTCATTACAATCAAACACAGGAGGATGGTAAATACCACCTTCACAGAACACACTTGTGTTGGGGCATCTTATGTTCCGAAATTAGTTTATTAACTCCTAGGAGAATCTTACCCAACTTGGAAGCGTAAGGGAAGAAGCTGGGGAAACAAACAGCATTTATAAAGGTATAAAAGCACCATACCACACACCACTGCATCTAGACAAAACGTATGAATTGGGGAGCTCGTTGACAACGTTCAAAAATCAGAAGTGCAACCAGCACAGTACATTCTACGTCCTTTTCTTGAACTATTTTTGTGACTTGACTTTTAAACCCTTACTCTACGCTACATTTCCAAGAAGTGTGTACAGTTAAGGTATCAGCCTGATTGCCTTAGCAATTCTATTTCTGCCTGCTAGAAACATGTACCATCTACCATCTTATTTAACAGAAATCAACAAATTCACTTTTGTGGACCACAGAACTCATCTACAAAGTCTAAGAAATATATTAATATGTTTTTCAAACTCATATGTGTCAAACACTAAAAAAAGGTCTGAAGGTTCTTTAGATCATACTAGCAAAAACAAAAATAAAAACATGATTTTGTGCTTTCACAATATTTTGGGGCCAGCACTGTGGATAAGATAGGCTTTGAAGATAAAAATGCATCATAAGTCAAAGAGCAGTTCCGTGCTTTTTCTTCACTACTTATTAAATAGTGGCTTTTTTTTCTGAGCTAGACAATGAAGCTTTTATCACACTTAAAACAAAAACCTCTGACTCAATCTTCTAGTTTCCATTTTAATTGTGTATTTCAACTTTCAGTCTGCCATCACAAATCCTTGAACGCTGCTGCCTACCTGCTATTTTGAGGGAGCCATCAAGCTCTCTACTAAGGAAAGTAGGAGAAATAATTTAAGCAAATTACTTAGTGTACGTAGTGCCTAAAAAATGTGTTGTGCCGAGGACACAAAGCTCACGCACATTCTTTTCCTTGAAGGTATTTTGGTTTTGTCTATGTTAGGACTTCTCCCTGAATGCAGATAAAGATCTTCATTTAGAAAAAACACCTCTCAAATTATTTGTGAAAGTAATTACAGGTGTGTTACAGAATCCTGCAACATCGCTGCCCTCTGCATTTCTGCAGTACTTGTGAAAAGAAGGTGGTAAGTATTGTTATAATTCCCTCAAGGAGAAATTTTTGTGGACAAGATGATGACAAAGCATGAGATAAATCTGCAAGTGCTGAACAACATACAAAACTTCATGGTACTGACCAAATAGAAGAATCAGAAATATGTCATGACTTTCCAAAATTTGGTAGCAGGTGGTTTATCCCTGTGATCGAGATGCTGATTACACAGTTGTCTTTGTAGAGCACTGAGCTTTCAAACTAGAAAAATTACTGAAAAACACATAATCTGGGTGTCATTTGTACTGGGAAATGTTTGCTTGCTGTTTGTTTGCTTATTAAAATCAACAACAGCACTGCAAAAGTGTACAGATTCTGTATGTCAGAATTTGAATCTTTACCTAATTACGCAAGACTAGACAGAGTGGAGTCCATTTAGAGTAGAGCACAGCAAATCAACCCACAACAATTTTGTTACTGCTTCTGCAATCATTTAACTCCTGGGCCTCTGTATAACAAACTGCAATGAACATCGTACTTCATTTTCTTCTAAGTCAATACAACACCCAGTCAGTGAACATGTACAAACCACTCTGCAATCCCGGATGAAGGGACTGTTATGGAAGTGAGAATTACTGCTGTAAGACATATATTATACATTGGTAAACTTCAGGCATTTCACGGCAGGAAATATTATCAAGATTTTTTTTTTTCAAAACACAAGCCTGTAATAATAACTTACATGCTGTAACATGGCAGAGTTGGATCTGAATCCCCTACGGTTTTAAGTCTTGAGTAGCACTGTATCAGATCACTTTTTTTATTAGCTGTATAGTAAGGCAGTTGTCTTTTCCATGCCACAATGCATTTTGGCACAAATCAGTACAAAAAAATTTGAGATCCTCTGGTGGGTTATTATTTCACTGAGCAGTGAACATCATGCAGTCAATTCTTGCCTGCTGCTTTGAAGACAGAAAGCTAAATGTGCACTTTGTCACCTCTTGATGATGACAGCTTGACCCCCTAAGCACGTTGCACCTGCGGTGCTCTCAGCCCACCTTACAAGCCTGCCTGGGTTTTCATTACT
The DNA here is from genome assembly GCF_000737465.1 of Haliaeetus leucocephalus. Classification (NCBI taxonomy): domain Eukaryota; kingdom Metazoa; phylum Chordata; class Aves; order Accipitriformes; family Accipitridae; genus Haliaeetus; species Haliaeetus leucocephalus. Next base: position 4,703,187 of record NW_010973325.1, read on the forward strand.
CTGACGGGGGGGATACCCCCAGCCAAGTCAGGCCGGTGGAGCAAAAAGCCAAGGCACATGGCTCTCCCCTGTCCCCGTGCAGTGCTGCTGCCCCAGCCCATTGGGAAGCCCTGCTGCTTCTGTAAATACGGTCTCATCATGAAGACAACCCTCCGGCGAGCTGAAAAAACACAAGCCTGCAGCTTGTAATTCTTCAGTACAAAAGGTTTCTACTACTCCTGGCTTCAACTGTTTTCCTTAAACCAGTTTTGAAGGTCATACATCAAGGAACTATTTCATGCTTTAGTACGTACTTTATTATTTGTAAGCGATTTCCTACCAGACAAGTGGTTTGCAAGAACCGAGAACTCTTATTTCCTTTTATAGATTTGAGTCGGAAATAAATGCTGGCAACATCATGTGACTAACCAGCAGCATCCACGACTTAAGCAACTCTCATAATTAAATCGGAAAGTAATGGAAAAGTCAGCCCACTGCTGCCAGATCTATTTAGGCTCCTACTCCTCTGCACAAGCTTTATCTGAATTCTTCAACTCTATCTCTCTCCTTTGACACTTTTGCCTGTCATCATCCATGTGCAAAAACCAGACTAGCTTCAACACAGTAACTTATTCATTCTGAAATATATATAATAATAGGAAAAGGAAAAACAAGTCTTTATTATATCTCTGTGACTAAACTAAATTGAGTTTCAGCAAACAAATATTTGGAAATTAACAACCACAAATGTAGATATAAGTATTTGAATAAGGATTCCAAAGGAAAAACTTTTTGTCTTTTCTATCTGACATCTGTTGCCTTTAAGAGCTGTTCTGGTAAAAGACTGGATACAACTGCAGCAACTAATAATTTTGACTATCTGAAAGTAATATACTTTAAAGCAAGCCCATCGTTTGAAGGCATGTGCTCACAACTGTTATAGATGCAGTACTACTGTATCTTATTATTCAGTAAGACTAAGGTGTCTTAATAAAGTTCTGAAAAGTAACACAGATTCTGAAGTAAATCTTGGCCATGTTTTATATAATTTTAAACATTCTCCTAGTGCTAGACCCCACAAATCTAGCACTGATGAGCCCCAGAAATCAACCTTTTCAGACTAACTCAGAAGAGATTTAGCTAGTGACTTCAGAAAAATAAGATTTTAATTCTTAGCATTTAGTTCTTAATATCCATTCTGCAAAGCACATAACTTTGAAGAACTGAGATAACAACACCCTATGATGTATAATATGGAAAGAATGTTTATACAGTACCAAATGCATGCTGAAGCATCAGAACCTAAGTATTTTTCATTAGCCCATAAATATTCTTGCAACTAAGAAACTGCCTAGAAATCAACAGAAATCTGTATCTGCAGGAATAGAAATTTCTAACTTTATGAATATAGGTGACCAGAGACAATGAACAACTTGTGGATTGAAAATTCTGCTGGAATTTCAGAGCTGGATGTTGCTAAGGGGGTCCAGGTTATTGGGATGCAGACATTTCCAGGGTACCTGAAAAACTACTTTATATAACCTAAGCTAGCTTCTTCCCTTTCTTCCCAGTATTTTATTTACTATTTTCTGCAGGATTATTTCTCACTTTAAATGTAATCTAACATGAAAGCTGCAGATCAATATTGTAAACAGATGATTAGTGTCTTGTGACTGCCAAAGAACTGTTAATGAATCTCAATACATGATGTTGAATCAGGGACATGAGAGAAAATAATTGAATTGAGTGAAATAAAACCAGGTAATTCCCTCCGTTTAAAAGGCAAGTATTGCCAGAGCTCCTTAAACAGAAAGAAATTATTCATGCTCATCCCAGAAATGGTAGGAAATACATTTCTTTGGGTTAATCAAAATCCAACTGCCACCAGCTGAAGTATTGCCTACTGAAGTAAAACACAGAACTAGTGAGTTTGAAGTCATTGATATTGGACTCCCCCCCGCCACCTGCAGCAACTGAGGTGAGACCACCATGCAAGTCTTCAAGGACCCCCCCGCACCTTCTCTCCCAGCTTCCTTCAGATACTACTTATGCCATAGAGCCTGTCCAAGCCACCACAGGGCCACCAGTAACCTCCATGCAAGATGGCTGCTTGTACATCAACAAAAACTAGCTACTGGATGTTATACCTGGCAGAAGAAAAATGTGAACTAACTTAATTCAGGTGGATCTGGAGAAAAAACCTCAGATAGATACATTCAAATTGTGAGCAAGGGCTTGAAACAATGCCAAGACAATTCAGAAAAGGTCTTTCGTTGCCTTCTGTTACAAAAACCAACCAACTGACTCTAAAATGAAACAGAGAAATAACTTCTTCCAGCAGCAATCACTTGAAATTTCTAAGGAAACTCCATTCCACAGCCAGTTTTTTCAGACCTCTTGCTTCCTGCGAATGACAGAGAGAAGATATGGCTGGGCTACGAATGTGTACAGGCTAGTCCAGACTCTTTAGGTATCTCCTCGAAAGATACTAGGAGCAGGTGCATTGCCGAGTACAACCTTTAAGCAACCATAAACTTTTGAGAACTGAAGGTCATAAAATCACCAGTAGTTACTTCTAATTAAACAAACAAATACATCCCCAAATTCTCTTCCTCTTCTATGTGCCCACTGATCCATTGTTTATTGATCCATAACTTTTTTCATTTTCCAAGTTGAAATACATTTCACTAGTGAGGGAAAGAGCCTTCTTCGTTGTTTCCATCAAAGACTTTTTCTGTGGTTAAACCACAAAAAGTATGTAAATACCAGAAGTTGAATTCTTTATCAGTTGTAGCAAGTTCAAACCTTAACACTGTGAAATGGTTCAATATATCTGAGGAATATCTGCATTTAAAGCAAACAATAAATCTTTAAGTATAAAAAGGAAAAGCTGTTTTATTTCCAGGAAAAGAAGAAAAAGGTATTGCCTTGGAGAACTTGAGGCTCCAACCAGTTCTTTGATCAGTCATGCTGAGTGTACGACACCTTTGGTTAAACATAAATGCTTTCCTCATACACAGTTGTTTCCATTTTCAAGCTGTTGCTTTCTTACCTACTTTTCATAGATCGTTTTATTTTTAATGCAATATAATTTAATTAAACAAACATTTGACATACATTTTTAAGCTATTTATACAGATAACCTCATGACAGATTCAGTTTGTAAGATGCAGAAATTCACTTAAATCCTTTGCTTTCAGGATTTACTTTCTACAGGATCACACTTTGTATTTATGCTGCACTTAAAACAGGAACTAAATAATAAAGCCTTTTGCCTATTATCCTTTTGTTGGAGTGCTATTTTTTCACACAGGTTTCTTTACAAGAAACCATAATAAAATGTGGATAAAGAGCAGAGTGAACTTCACACGAGAATAATGATCCACATCACTTTGTGACTTTTCTATTCAAAACTAAAGGACACCCACATCCCCTACATAAACTGATTTTTGCCACTCAGAAATCATTATAAAAATATAAGTCGATTCTCTAACGCACTCATTGACTTTCTAGAAACCATCTTGAAATCTGATAAAGAATAGGCAAGTATTTTAACTAATTGGATCTTCAATGCACCGTATTTGTACAATTTCTAGTTTCTTAATGTTTACCCACGCAGCCTAGTATTTAGCTCTCTCCTTCGGCGATGGATGGTTTCCCACACAAAATGGCTCTGCACTGAGCATATGTAGGCTGCAGACCTGCAGCAAATTTCAGCAAGATTAGAGGACATTTTGCTTTTGTATCATTTGCATTTTGCATTTGCAAGCACCCGCTGCAATGGGACCCTGACATTAATTCGAACCTTCTGATTCTTTTATTATTTAGTACATAAACTGTAACTCTTACGCAGGGCTCCAATAACCATCAGCAACTTCAGACATCACAGATGAGGCAAGGCTTTTCAAGCACTGACTTAGTTTCGGGATAGGCTGGGGCCTAAATGCTAGTGCTGTGTCAAGGCTAATACAGCTACCAGAAGGAAGCTGGGGGACCTGCCCGATTCCTCCCCAATTTCTTCTCAAGGAAAGACAGCTATTGCCACTTATTTTCAGGACAGTTCTGCACTCTGTTGAGCCCCGCAGACCAACATATTGAAAACAGGCACTGGCCAAGTACCATTGTTCGCTCTTGGTGAGCAGGATGGCAGAACTGTCCTCTCAACACAGCCGGAGCAGATTGCTGGTCTTCCCTGAATAATTATTAAATGCTTGGTGAAAATGCTGGCTTCTTCGAACAGCATTTTAGCACAAGAGCAGTCTTAAACTTCCGTTGATGGTGATTGCCATGGACATCTATCAATACCTTATTTCTACCTTTCTAGTAGAAACAAGAGGGCAATCACACTGCCCCAGTTGATCGACAACAGCTACAGAATCCAGCACACATAAAGATAAAACGTAGGTGTGCAAGGAAACCTTAAAATAGCATAAATATAGTTGCCTATTGTCAGTAATTGATCTATGATCATATCTGTTTATTATACACTTGTAAATTACAAGTCAACACTGATAGTCCCTTAACGCACAACTACTGTCTGGTTCATAACTAAATATACTTCTAATGGTATGAGCTGGTAAACTAAAAGATACGTATTATCAAGAAATTACTGAAAAGCAGTTTTCCCTTTAGAAGCAAGCGACAAGATAAACAAACATATCTGCTCCTACTGAAGTAAACTGGCTAGCAGGATTCAAGAGGCACCTCATTTTTTTGGTAAAGCAACAGGCAGCCAGAATATATATTTTTTTATTTGCCATGTTTCAAACATGTAAATTATAAAGGCTCTTTCTAAAATAGATGCCAGAGATCAGACAGCTAACTGAACCGACCTAATACAGTTAATCAAAAATGTTAAGTGGCTCCTGTCAACCTACTTCAGGTAAGTTGAGTGAACTAAACATTTCCAAAAGGAAAATTGCCTTAAGTTCCTAAAGACTGTAGACTACAGAATTGCAACAGAAAAATTTCATCCTTTTTACTGAGAAAAAGGACTACAAAGTTATGATGGAACAGCATTAAATAAATGTAATCTTTGATATAAAATAGATGTCTTATTTTTCTGCCTGTTACCTAACAAATAGTTTCTATGTATTTTTATAGCAAAGCTGTAAACAGTTTCTTTTTCTTGGAGGCAAAGATGAGTTGTATATCACTAATTCTTGCTAGAATAATTACATCTGATTGGTGTGCGAGAAATTCACACCTGTGAACTAGCAGCAGTGTAGGAGCAAAAACCTAGTGTGAATGCAAATACTTGATAGGAGTGAGCTTCTGATAGCTTAATTGCATCATTCAAACAGGATTATGATGGTGGAAAAACTCCTTTGGTCAGAATACATAGCTACGCTACCTTGATCCATCAACACAGATACACTGGCAAGTACATATGAATTTAACTTAAGAGATCTAAATGGAGATAAGCCCTTAAGAAATTAGATTGGTACCAGATTTTCAGATATTATGCTCCCCGTGACTAGAACAAAATGGTTGTTAAACTTCTCAGTGAAATGGTGACATCTATCAAGTTCCCTCATCAATCCTACATCTTGCAATTTTTATTTTATATTTATACATTGTTTTTATATATGCATATATAAAAACAATTGGTCCTTGTTAAATTTTAGTCCTCAAAATATATCTCTCTGCAAACACAATCCACAGTTACCAATTTCTAAATGTTATTGAACTTCATGTGTTTGATCACTAACTTAAATCAAGAAATTCCAATGGCAACTTTAAGAACAATTAAAACATCATTCTGCATATGTAAAATTACTCTCCTTTAGTGCAGCATAAATCTAGTACATTCTAAAACGCAGAGTCAAACCTTTGGCTTGGAAATTTTCTGTTTGCAGATTTATAGCCACATTAGCAACTCCCAAAGGTAATTTAGTGCTATATCACACTGTATTCCCATGTAGCAACTGTAACGATATCTGCTCATAATGTTCTTAGCAAAATGAAAGATAAAATTTCCAGGAACTAAGTTAGAAAAACCTACAGATTATCTAACATACCCCACAGAAAACAGCTGCTGTAGGACTGTATCATTAGACTACATGTCATGAAACATAGAAGGATTCACATCCATCTTCGAGTCCTCTTGTTAAAACATTAAGTAAACAGATAAAACAAAGCATTGAAATCTGAAAACATTTCCCTCATCTTTCTTATTTTGCTACTCATCAGACCTTAATAAAAAACCTAACAGAAATAAAACATATTTTTAAAATGAGCACACGTATGATTAAGACACCTATTTGCGTATCAACATCCAATCTGCTCTTCCACAGCCAGAGTATTTAGCATCAGCACCAACATCCTAAAAGTCTTAGAAGAAAAGTATGCACTTTATTTGTGGATGCACTGACTTTTCCCTAATGGCTTGTAAAACAAACCGGGCACCTCTTGTCTAACCCAGGGCTCCCACGCCATCCTGCCAAACCGTTGGGATGCTGAAGCCAGAGATGACAGAAAGGTGGCCCCTGGCTTTCCCTGGAGGCACGTGCCCACCCCATGGGGTGAGTGCCCACATGGAGCAGCTCCCCGAAAATGGTCGCCCCCCCTTTCCAAGGGCCAGTGCCCCAGGAAGGACAGTGGTTCACACAGACACCCTGGCCATCTGCCTCCGTCTTGGGGTGGGAGCCCAGCTGGGGCCAGTGTGGGAAGGAGAAGGGAGATGGGGACACCACAGGGACGGGGTGCCCAAGCTTGGTCTGGCCATGGACAGTGCCCAAGCAAAACACAACTTGATGCATATGAACAGACCACGTTTTACTTGATTTAGAGTCGAAGCCTTTAATAGAGATAAACCAAATACGGCGCTAAATAATGGGACAACTGTTCTCATTCTCTTTGGCTTTACAAAACAACTTGGACTCTTAGGATGTATGAAAAGAAAAAAAAGGTCTATTTTTAGTAAGTTATTTAAGTAATAAATTCTACACTGATATCCCATGGAAAACAACTGTTTTCCATAGCTTTTACTATGTACAAACAGTAAGAAAAAGCCGTGTGCACTTCCAAAATGACTCGTGGGCAGAGGTCATAGAGTACTTCAGTTGCAACTGAAGCATGTCATAGCTCTATACTAAATCATAACACTGACTTTTTGGATGGTTAAATTTATCTGGGATTATACATCTTGCTTAAATCACTCAGAGAGCCAGGGCAAGCATATAATGGACTCCCAATGAATCTTTGCTGGCATATAACTTAATTCTTTGCTGAAAGAGATAGAGTATGCTTTTGTCTTTTCTTCTAAGAGTTTTATTTTCTCTGTCTATGAGGCTTTTGTTTATCAATTATTTTAAAAAATAAGCAGTCTTAGTGTTATCTGGATACAGAAATGATAAAAAGAGGGGAATCCAGTGTATTGCTATCAATTTTATTAACTGTTCTAACAGTTAGCTGAAAATTATTAAATATTCTATCAGGGCAATCAGTTCCAGTGCTCCATCTTACTTTTTCATTTTCTGAAGAGTTTGGACCATACACTGTATGAATTTGCCATACCATTGTTAGGATTTTTTTTAGAAATTTTTTTTCGTAACACCACATCTACTTCAGTATTTAGCATAAATAACAGACTGTAATAAGCAAATTATGTTGCCAGAAGTATAGTACACTATGGCAAATACCTGTTCATGGAGGTGATTTGGACTGAACAACTGGATAACTCTTTGGACAGAAATTATACAAATCCCTGTTAGTGTCTTCAACATAAGTAGGTTAAGTATACTGCTGGATTTTATGTTATATATTGCAACTCAAGAACAGTACAAATATGAACTAAGAATATTTCTGCCATGTCCCTTGTCACTGACAAACTAACTCCTGAACCCTGCTTGCAAAATGCATATGTTTCTAAAACCAACTTAACCAAAACCAATACAAAAATCCTCCCCAAACCCCAAACCCACCCAACCAAAACAAAAAAGCTTTGGCTTTTCAATATGGAGAGACTTTCACACTGATGTGATGTCCCACCACAGCTATACTGTCTCCAGATGAGTACAAGAGGATCCTCAAGCAGATGCAAAGACATTTGGAAGACAGAGATACATGTCAAGGAATAGAAAAATTAGTAACATATTTGAGAGGCCAAAAGAAATAAGAAAAATTAATTCTGAATAAAAAAACCTAAAAATATCCTTAGAATATCACCAAACCATAGTTACTTCACTGAATTGGATTACTAGGCCTCAACATTTGAATTTATCCCAAGATGACTAACATACAAATTCTAAAAAGCAATTATAGCCATATAAATTATGAAAAAATATAGAATACACAGTGAATGTGAGTTTGCTTGCAAATTTCCACGCAATAACCCTAACAAACTACCTAAGCAAGTTTCAAATGTAGCAGTAATGGGTTTCGGAGATGATTTGGGAAAACAAGTTCTGCCTATGAAATATTTTTTATATTAAACTTAATATATTTGAGCCAGATTCCCAAAACCACTGAAACTATGGGCAACAGGCTAATGACAGAGAATCAGAACACTTTGACTGCAGAGTACTAGGACAGAAATAAATAGCTATTGCCAAGGACAAATCAGTTTTTCTGACCATAACATCCCGGGGAGTGGAAGACTGCTTAACTGAGGATTCTGCCTGACAAAAGGGGTAGAAGCTGTAAAGAGAAGCTTCTCCCTGGCTACTTGAGGAAAAAGGTAGCATGCATGACAAAGGGAAACAGCAAATGAGGCAGGCACCGTGGGGGAGAGATTCCTTTTTTTCTGGAGGAGAAGCCACGAACGAAGAGAGCAGAAGGAGAAGCAAGAACCTTATAAGCATCTGACTTTCGCTCAGCAAATCCTCCAGAAGAGAAAAGAACCTGAGATGGGAACGTGCTCACTACAATGACTGGTTTTGTCCATTTTTTCCTTTTTTTTTTTTTTTTTTTAAAGTTAAAGTACAGGTTTTGGGGCAAAATCTTCTTAGATCTATATGTGTCCTCTTTGAGAAATTGCCTGGAGAACACGACTGTACTCCAATTTATATCAGATGCAACATTCCCCCCCCCTTTAGATAAGGAGAAATTTTTGAAACACTCTTCAGGAATGCGTTTAGGTTTAGGTTCCACAATTAAGCAGCACTGGAGTTTTAAATCAGTGGCATATTACAACCTCCAGAACATTTAATTTCTCTCATATCACTAAAGGTCTTATGATATGGATGAGATCTAGCCTATGAGTAGTTCTTTAACAGATCTTTTGTACCAGCCAGCAAGCAGGTTCCTACCAGGCTCATCTCAGGAGTAGGGATGCCGATACAATCTGCCTGATGCCCAAGGGCAGATGGACCAGGGAGAGACAAGGAGCTGACCAACATGTTCTCCATGCAGAGAGCACAAGTAAATCCATAATGGAGTAATCAGCGGTGCTACCGTAGGGTGTGGAGAGCCAGGTGGGCTCTGCCACGGGGCCGCAGCCCCGGGCAAGAAGTCCTGCAGCTCTGTGTGGGAAGGCTGCGATACACAATGGTAGTGGGGATCCAGGTGCAGATGTGGGAATATTCCTGAGCAAAAGACTCTGACCTTCCAGTCAAGCTGTAGAAAATCACTGGAGGTCTTCTCAGGTGGGGAACTCCCTTCTCCTTAACATGCTAGCTCTCAATTGATGTACTGTTAAAAGCAGCTTCCTCTAACATGAGGTACAGTTGGGAATTTTGTTGTTTTTTTTTTTTAAATTGCTTATCTATTCCACTATACAGCTGGGAGGAGAGGGAGAAGGGAGAGAGAGTCTCGAGAGAAATAAAGCATTCCAAATAATGTGAATAGAAGAAAAAAAATAATATTCCTAACAGTATTCTTGAGAGGAACTTTTAAAACTCGAAGGAAAAAAGGTCAGCTTTAATAATTAATTTATTCACTTGATAAGAATTTACAACCATCACAGCTGACCCTCTAGCAATTATAAAAATGCCCTGCCTGAGGCTGTCTTGTGACTTCTACAGTATTTTGCAACAAAGTATTACATAAAAGAGTGATTTTAAATTATTTTTTCTGGCATTCAAAAATCTTTCCTTTCTTCATTCAATTTCTGAAATCTTTAAGATTTCTTTCTTTCTTAATCTTTAAGGTCTTAAAGACCTCTCAATCAACAAAAAGCTTTAATGTGGAAAGTATTTCACTTGAGCCATCAGTGTGTGCAACTCAAAATCTGTAGCAGACAGTTTAAAGAGCACTGTGACAAATAATCAAGTAAGAAAACCTGGTATAAAATTAGGCTTATAAATAGGCTGAAATGACTGTAAGACAATGAAAGCCCAATATCAAAGCCCAAGGCAATGCATTTTGATGTATATTTCACAAAGTAATAAAGAACAAATAATTTAAAGAATATATTCTGATTATCTATTTAAATAGGGAGGAACAAATGTGCAAGTTTGGTTATGATAGTTTCTCTTCAGATTTTAACAATCAAAGTATCAAGGAGAAAAGAAGGGAACAGCAAGAGACAAGTGAAAACTTCTCAGAATATGCTAGAGTGAATGCAGTCACTGAAAACTTGTTTTCCTCTTCCTTCGCAATTTTATGAACATCCAATTAACCTGGTAGAGGATCGCACAACTGTTTCCTTGCTGATAAGGAAAGGAGCAAATTTGCAATAGCTAAAGCAGAGAGAATAAAATGAAAAAATTAAGCATTCCATGATTTCCAACATTCATCATGGAACTGAATCTGCTGCTCTGTGAATCAGCCTCAGCACCTACCCTAAGCATCACCCTTACAGTAACGAAGGTACAAGAGCTCATAGGTGCCATTGGTCCTATGGAATTAGCATGGCTGATAACATGAAAAAGGGTGTTGGATCTTAGAGATTTAGCATGAGTGTTACCTGTTTTTGTTGTTCTTCTATGGACAAGGGGCAGAAAAAAGCGCTCTTAATGAAAGCACTCTAGTTGAGAGGGAGTGAAAGGTCTACATGCATTTCTGCTTTTGACTCTCATCAGTGCTCTCTGTAAAAAAACCAACAAATCCAAACATTGGGTACCCATAGTGTTCTGCTCTCCCTACGCTATGGGTTTCTAGAGTAAGCTCAACTTCACCTTAGCTCACGTATTATAATGTGTCTCCATTTTATTGATTGGGCTTTAAGGTATGTTTAGACTTTGACTAAATGGACACTCCCTACTGTAATTTCCAACTTCACTGAAACAATTTAGGGTAATCCGTCTTTCCAATTAATCAATAAAGCGAGAAAACAAATAAAAATCTATTGACAACCCTTTGCACAGATTTCTTATTAAAGTCTAGCAATACACTTGAATGGCTATTATCAGGATTCACGCATTTTTTCAGCTGAAGGTTAACATTTCTCTTCTTAACCAATGCATACTGTATGTCTTCAAAAATAAAGCAAGATAAGAATGCATTGCAAAAGAAAAAAAAAGACCTAACTGATAAGCAGCATGTAACTTTTGGTGAGAGTTGCTTAAAGTTTTCCTTCATTGGTTTTGGAATAGTTTTGTATTTGCTTTCCAACTTGTATCATCATTAGGCAAAGTAGAAAATTATCCTTGATTTTTTTAGCACTAAAAATAACAAAGAATGACTTCACACAATAGTCTGTGTTGCTAATGCTAAAAGCCAAAACACACTATGTTTTGTTCCTACTGCCAAATTTAATTCCATGTTTAAAATACTAATTAAAAAATATCCCATAATTATTTACCATCAAATTATTTTCCCCCTTTTCACCTGCCACTTCAAATGTCAGCACTTTAATACAAAATAAATCAAAATTCAGCTGTAGCTAAACCCCACATTTTTCTCAATTTAGCAACACCACTGCATGAGAAGAATGTAAGCAATATTTTGATTTCTATATACATGCTTGCATAAAGACAAGGCAAAGATTTTGTAAAACTTTCACAGAATACTCAACCCAGGACTTATTTCTGCAATTCCTAATCATCCCAAATGAACCACACACATAACTGGCAAAATGCATTCAGTGGAATGTACACATGCTTACACAAGTAGATTATTATGAACGCTATCAGTAAGAATGATAATTTGCAAATGATTAAACTGCAGAGATAAACAGAAGCTTGATTTTTAAAACTTGATTCTGCCTTTGCCCAAAGGGATTGATGAAGAGTTGGGATAAATGTCAAATAAAGACATGAATCCCTATTTTAGGAATCTATTTATTTCAACAAAAGTCCTAAGAGATACTCCATTTATAAGAATTAATATTTCTATGGTCAAGGAATTTTGAAACTATTCTTTACATGGAACATAACTTCTTTATTTTTATTCAGTTTCTCATAAAAGACTTACACGAGACCTTATTTATGCAGTAGTTTTCCTTAGGGCTATGTTTTTCTTAAGATTCAGAAACAGGAATGCTCTTATATTTTTTCATATTATACTCTCCTAGCATACCCTAGATCCAACACTCATATCCTCATCCTGAGAAATATATGATAATTGTTCTACACCACTGCATAGATTTCTTTTGCTATTTTAATTCTTTAATGTACGAACCAAGTCCAGGACAGTCGTTTTTACCCCTGCCCTTTACAAGTTGTTATGATACTCAATACTGTAATACTTGTGACTATGGAATCACATATAGAAGCATGCAGCATGTAAATGATTACAAATCAGCACAACTCATCAACAGCCAGCCATGCAGCACGGGAGCCAAGAACCCACCCTTTCCAAACCAAAGGCCGTGGCGCGTCGGCTCTGATTATGGCAGGAAACAAGCTGAGGGTGAAAGTGCTTTCTAGCAAGTGAAAGTGATGAAGAGCCTAATACCTGACCTTGTTATTTCCCGGTTATCACTCTTTGTGCTGAGGGGATAAGCATTTTAGCAACATCAGCTCAAGCAAACTGAGATTGTCTGTTTTTAATGGATTTAGATAATTTTTCCCTATAGAACGACTTAATTTTCTGTTTGGACAGTAAAATGACACACCACCATGAACTGCTGCTGTGTTTGTTCACTTTTCCAGCAGGGAAGTTTTTTTTAAGATACACGTGCTTAAAAAAACAGTATGTGTGTTTTACTTCAACATACATCAGAGTTAGGCCTATACTTACTACCCCAAACAGAGAGAGAATTCCTGCAAAACCAGTGAGTTGGTGGTCCTGCCAGTCCTCTGGGGAAAAAAGAGATCCCACTTCACCCCCTGACTGAGAACCAGGCAGAACAGAAATCCAAATTTCCCAGATGAGTGCTCTGACCGTCTGCCTTGGAAGCTCTCCCTGGCTGTGCATTTAGCCAGTTTTGTCAGGAAACGCTTTTCCAAGTTTTCTTGGATTCTTAGAAACTTTTGGTTTCAATGAGTCAGCATTTCCAGATGAAAGGCTGCTGCACTGAAAAATTAATGAGCAGCTGTATTTGTAATAACCACTGAGATCATATTTATCAATTTTGTAGTTCTGACTGAACAGTTAGCTGTGTATTTCTTGAGTGCTAGAACATGCCCCTCTCCCCTCCAAATGCATTTAGGATTTAAATCAGTAAGTTATTAAGAACTTTAAAAATTTATTGATTCAAATAAACTCATTTCAAGAACACGTATTCTTATAAAGTTGATATATTGGTGCCACTATAGAAATGGGGAGTATTACAACTTAAATATGAAATCAGTCATTTCCTCTTACGGAAATGGCTGCAAAATATAATCTCACAGAAGAAGATACCCCACTGCGGTAAACAATCAAGGTATATTTAGAATGACCAAGTTATTCTCTTTCATGCTGTACCATTTAAATAAGGATAAACTGTAAGGGACTTAAATTACTAGAATGCTTCACTAAAAATATATATACTTCTTGTTGCTGTTGTTGTAAAGCAAGATCCACAAAAGAACCACTTACAGTTTTCTTACTTCACATTATAAAATGTTTATTCTGGATATGGTCAGCAGTATTTTCTGATCATTCTCAAAGGCCTGCGTAAATATTTGAGATTAAAACCTGAGTGTAAATGTTTGTGGACTTCAGAATGCCCTTCATAACCTGGCAGAAGACACCCTGAGACCGTATTAAGGCATTCATCCTTCTGCTGCTTTGAAGATCCAGGCAAAAGCTCCTGTTTGCCTAGGCAAAAGGGGCAACGCACTGCCACTGTAGCTCGTGGGCAAGAATGGACACCTCCAAACATGAAAAAAAAATAACCTCTCTATGCTTGCAGCTCATGAAACCTACTGCTTGTGCCAGGACTAATTCAAGCAGAAAAAAATGTGGTCATTTCCAAACACCACTTCAAAATTAGCAATGACTGGCACACAGATAAAATATTACACTGCAGTCCCATCTACAATGAATACATAGCAATTACCTGGAACTTGGTGGGTGCTTTAAGTGAGCAACACAGCAAGTCACTACTGTATTACTTTTTATCATTATGCTATTGCTAAAATGGACATGGGTAAGCACAACCCCTGGTAACTCGTAACTGATTATTATACATGTGTTCTGATGTTACCATAGAAAACCAATTCCTTCAGCAGGAATAATCCTTGTTAACTAAGTTAAATCAGGTTATAGTAGCTAAGTTAAATGTAGCCTGTATCTCCAGAGTATTTGACATTACATAATTTTTAAAAACTATTTTTTAATTACATATTAGATCAGACTATTCAGAAACATGGAATACACGATTACAAAAATAAAATCTGTCCACCACGTTTTTATGAAAAAAACTCTCCAAATACAAATATTTCTTATTATATTCAGTTAATAGAAAAAAATTATAATACTGTATCATGGCACATGGAAAACACTGTCTTCTACTTTCCCGTACAACTGCCCTCTTGAGACAGCACCATGTTTCTTCAACGGTCGAATTTTTGAAAGCAAACGTAAGTACACAGAGCCACATTGTCATATGAAGGTTTCCTGACTACTAAAATAGCCCACTGCAGTAAAATCATGTTCAGGTTTCAAGTCTCCTTCTTCAACTGCAGCGGTACATACCGCTTTTTATGAAATATTCCTGGAGCATGCATTGCCTGCAAAGCAGAAGCGTGACACCTAAGTTTAAGCGACATCTAAGTCTAAAAGAAACGCTCAGTACCCACACAGAAGATACCAGCTTGCATGCTGTATTAAGAAAACAATGAAAAGTCATTTAGACAAGTACCCAGTAGCTTTTCACACACACGCATACACACACACAAATAAAGGACTTGATTTATTTCAGAAAAGCTCAAGAGTGTTTCTAAAAACTGCTTCCCATCCAATTCCTCATCTGATAGATGCAGTAGAAAAAAAAAGTACATGTATGATATTGCTCTCACTGATCTAGCTGCAGTCAACAGATGAAGACAGTAATTATTGTAATTGCTAATCCTACAATGTTTTCTTTAGATCCCTAACACAGATTTCCTTAATCAACATGAATATATCACCTGATTTTCAAATAATCATATAGAACACTTCAGCCACAGTGCAACATGGATTTCTGGGGAGAAGGGATATTCTAAACAAGCAACATGATCTTCTCAAGTATCCCACCTCCCAGGGAAGTTAAACTGGCAAAAACTTATGTTCAATCTTAATCTTTTCTTTTGCAAACTGTCACAGCATAACTCTCCTGAGGCTTAGTTTCTGAAATAGTTTCATAGTTGATACACCATACCTGTACTTAGGATCTGCCATTAATGTTGCAACAAATAGAATGAAAACAAAGAGAATGAAAAGAGTTTCCATTTTAATAAGAAAGAATACAAAGTTTTCCTCTACTTAAGGAAACTGGAACAGCATTATAAAAAAAAGGGGGGGGGGGGGGGGGAAGAAAGATTTAAATTGTTGATGGAACATTAAATGATCAGTAAAAATTACTGTGCCCATGCAAACCACTGAAGCAAACTTTTCCACAATCAAAATGAATGTTGGTGACTTACTTTTATTTGACACCATAAACCAACTGAAATAATCTATTTCAGGTGTATGCAAATAACTGGAATTCTCAGCTCTTTGTTTTCAAAGCCTAAGAGAAATGGTCCTGTCCAGGAGAAATGGAAACTAAAATGAAAAACTATGTAACACTTGAAACTTAATTTGTAACAATTTCTAAAGAAGTCTACCTTTACTTGAAGGAAAAATCAACAAAGCACCTCTCCCAAATCAAGCACAATGTCGTGCTTTTGAAGTTACGGATGACAAAACAGGCTGGCCACCTTCTAGACAAATTCTGAGTACAGAGATGCCATTTGCCTCACGCTACGAATGCCAGTGGTGAACTCTTAATTTTGGAAGGAGCAGAATCAGACCCATGTCCATGAGATGGGCCCCCGCAAACGCTCACAGACCTCCTAATGAGAAACATTACCAAAGCCTCTGCTCAACGCAGTGAGGTGATTGCACACTCCTAGTATTCATGACTCCAACTCAGTCTTGCCCAATTCCTGTTTGAATACTTAAGTAGACTATCTTTTGCCGCAGCTGCACCCATTTTATCATGCACGTGTCACAGATATGTGGGCCCACAGTCAGTGATTTTTTAATAAGAAGGACATATAGAAAATAGGGGAAAAAAATATAAATTCAAAAAACTGATGGAGTTTTATCCTTGCTGTGCTTTTCCATGTGATTGTGCCTTTCAAAATAAACCTAAAATTTCTAATGTCATTACAGCTTCTGTCATAATTAATCTATTTAGATACTATTTGTTCCATCTCACTCATAATCCTAGCTTTAAAAAAAGAGCATACATCAATGAAAATAAAAAATAACCACAAGGAAGTAGATGCCTGTTTCCAAAATGTTAGCATCAATACAGAACAACTAGACAATGGTCTTTCAAGATCATCAAAACTCTTCTTACAGATTTCCGATGAATTCTTAATTGAAATACACTAATTCAAGAAAACCTTTGTGAAAAAACCCAGCAAGCCCAGTTTCTCTTTCCTGTACAGGAACAGGCTATAAGTATAGAAAACATCACTTGAAAGAGGAAAGTAAATAGTTCCTTCTTCTATGTAGGGAACAGCTATTAACTGGCTTTTAAGCAATGGTATGTAATGTTAAGTTTCAGATCTTGAAAAGGACTTCACGTACCATTTTAGTGATCAAAAGAACTGTACCTACATAAGCGAAGAACTTTGAAACAGCGCCCCAAAGACAGACTAATAACCTTGAAAAGCACACAAAACTTCATCTTCCAGTAGTCCAAACCCCAACTTTAGACAGATTATTTTACTCTGAAGCAAGCTTAGATAAAAAAGCAACATGTTTCTAAATGAATACGAGCAATGACACAAGCCAGCAATATGCCCTTGCAGCAAAGAAGCCTTATGTGTCCTGGGCTGCATTAGGAGGAGTGTTGCCAGCAGGTCGAGGGAGGTGATCCTTCCCCTCTGCTCAGCCCTGGCGAGGCCAGTTGAGCACTGGGTCCAGGTCTGGGCTCCCCAGTACAAGAGTGACATGGTCGTGCTGGAGAGAGTCCAACAAAGGGCCACAAAGATGATGAAGGGACTGGAGCACCTCTCCTATGAGGAAAGTCTGGGAGAACTGGGACTGCACAGCCTGGAGAAGAGAAGGCTCAAGGGGGTCTTATCAATATGTACAAATACCCAAAGGGAGGGTGTAAAGATGGAGCCAGGCTCTTTTCAGTGGTGCCCAGTGACAGGACCAGAGGCAATGGGCACAACCTGAAACACAGGAGGTTCCCTCTGAATATCAGGAAACACTTTTTCACTGTGAGGGTGACCGAGCACTGGCACGGGTTGCCCAGGGAGGTTGTGGAGTCTCCATCCTTGGAAATATTCAAAAAAACATGTGGACACAGTCCTGGGCAAGTGGCTGTAGGTGGCCCTGTTTGCATCAGTGGGGTTGGAGCAGATGACATCCAGAAGTCCCTTCCAACCTCAATCACTCTGTAAGTCTGTGACATGCCACAGGTACACAATTTCAGACTCTACAGTTCAAGCTTGAGCCCAAAATACAAATACATCTGCCAGAAAAATCAGGAAACAAAAGGGCGCTAAGATGGAACAATTTAATAGAGAAATAAAAATCAGATCGCACAGCAATTAAATTTGGTCAATTCCCTAGGATAACTGAAGTATGTCAGGAAATTTTTGTTTTGGTTATGTTTATATAATTACTATTTCTATTTTCTTTCCCTTGCTCTCTGATGGATGAAAAGAAAAGCAATAAAAGGCACATAAAAGACTTTGCCCCTATTCTGTCAGGAATTCCAAAGAACCAGATCAACTGTCTCCCCAGCCTGAGTAAAAACTGAGAGAACTCGCACCTTCCGTGTGTGCAGAGAGGTCTCTATCAGACAACACATTTACCCGAATACTGTGTCTATTATTGATATGCATATCTTATGACTACGTACGAGGATCCTGTGGCATTCCTGCGTGGCTGGTCTGCAAGATGCAGATTATTGATTACATCTCTTGCTGAGTGCGCCGTTTCCAACCGCAGCACCATCGGCTTGCACAGCTGAATGGGGGACACTCCTCCCTAACCACTGCCATCACGTATCACTATACTGGGGTTGCCTGCAACAGTCCGGATTATGCAATGGCAGAGGTGAGGTAAAAAGGTTTGACTCAGTAACAGCTTGCTCTCCAGTCTCACAAAGCCTGAAAGTGTTGCAGCAGTAGGCATGAAGGAAGCGACTCTTACCGATGCAGCTGGGGACCAGCTGTGTCTTCCTGGACCGAAGGAAGTCACCCTCCGACTCCACTGCGGTAGCGGGACAGATGCAAAGTGCCACTGAAGTCCAAAAGATGTAACATTTTATTAACAGAAATCTGTATCATAAGAAACCTTTAGAAAACCTGCTCTTGAAGAGAATCTATCTGCTCGAGCACAGAGCAGACAGCCATGGGGAAAAAGAGGCGAGAACGGAGAGCAACTGTGTCTCCTTCCAGGCTATCTTTGACCCTTGTTTCTGAGAAGGGAATACACAGTTGTCTTAGATGGTATTTAAGAAATCTGAGTCAGGAGTTTAAAACTGTGACAACACGTAAAGGAATAATTATATATCTAGTGAGAAAGGAATGTACGAGGGAGGGATACTCTGTCCGGATGCCAGCACCAGCGAGTAACAGCAAATGGTTCAAACTGGAAGGGCCTTTCCCTTAAAGAACCAGTTGGCCTCCTTTGTTTGGAGGAACCCTGAGCGCTTTGCAGGTTTCGCTCTCTGCAAGAATCTGCTCTGCACTTTCTATGGATGCCATCGGACCCATTCTGATCCACTGGCTCCTGCCTGACCTGCTCCATTCCCGAGCTTTGAGATTTAAAGCTGGAAACATCTCCTGTTTTTTTTTATACTTAGAAATCACCTCACAGAAATAAGGGCAAACTTCACAGGATAATCCTGTTTTTATTGTGCTATTATGTACAAATATACTGTACATGTAGCTGCAATTTTTTTTACCTCATTCATCTTTACATCATTATACATCTTCATTTTTCATAGTGTCTGTAAGAGTTAAAAAATACATCTATGTTTATCCCTCATAATAAATGGAAGTTAATCATAAGAATAAACATAATAAACTACTTCAGTCAATACTTTTCTTTAAATGATCATCATTACATTTCAACTTGCACTTATTTCCTATGTGGAAGGATATGATTTTTAAAAAATGCATAGATTAGAGGTGGAGTTTCTTTTCCCAACAGTTCATACTGATAGTCCAACTACTGTTTCTGGACTTTAAACACTAAAGGTCCTGTAAAGATAAAATGAAGTACAATCATGCAAAAGTAAACAAACAGAAACATTCTAAGTTTTCTCTAAGTGCTGTCGGCGATCCTTATATACTTCCTTACGATCTGGGCACAGGCAAGAAATTCCTTTTTTTCTTCACAATTGCTAAAATAATAATGGTCTTAGATTTTTAAAATTTTCTCCATTATATTCAGTTGTAGGTGATCACTAGTTAAGTTTTGTCTAAGCAACAGAGTCTCATGAGGTACACATATGACCTGACAGCAATGGGAAATTTTTTTGAGAACTTTATATTTTAGATTCTGCTGACAGTTTTCCTAAGCCTTCAAAAAGCATCTGGGAACTGATTTTCCACCCTCATGGGCACCTATCCTTCCACTGGATAATGTCTCTAGACAGTCCCATTGTCCAACCCTTTTGATTTTGGAATAGGAACTTCCTCTCCTAGAGCAATAAAAAAATTTGTTGTATTTCCTCTTCCATCCAGTTCAGATTACTCCCTGTAGTAGGAGGCATCCTGAACACATTGAGATAAACTCATAGAGTTTGCTTTCCAACCATTTAACTTCAGGCAGGTATCACACTTAACTGGTGCACCGGGGTTCACTCTGACTGGAGCAGTTCTGCAGACACCCTCTCGATAGCTGCTGCAGCCCTGTCTGGCAAAGTATTGCTGAACCCCTCTTCCTTACGTATGACTGTTTTTCTTTAGATATTTTCAGTAATTTCTTACAGGTTTTTGCAAATAGCTTAATTTCTTGCAAAAACAGTAGCAGCTAGACTAAGTACTACCTAGGTTGTTTTTTCCTCCCTCTACATAGTACAGCCTTGTTTGATTCCGCTCAACATCTCGACAATTTAAAAAAATAACTTCTTTAAATCTAAATCACGATCATCTTAATCATTATCTTCTTCTCAGTTTGGGGTCTTTGATCCACATTTTCATCTCTTTAAATAAACTGTTACACAGATCTTGAATTAGAAATAAATAGCCTCTGAAAAACATTTTTTTGCACGCCAACTCAGGAGAAACATGCGACGACCTTCCAGGCGAGAGTTCCTTTATTTCTATTCTAAGTCCTTTGTTTCTGTTTTCTTTTTTGAGATAAAAAACCTTGGCAAAGAAAAAAACCCCACACCTTTCCTCAAATTCCCTGAGCTATTCTTTTATGTCTCCAGGAGAAAATGCTTCCATAAGAAAATGAACATTTGATTGTAACAAGCTATGTATGACAGGGCTGGAGGAGGTAAGATTGGGAGAAAGAGAGAATTTAAATGGGACAATAGTATCCACTCCATATATCCTCTGAGTTTTCCTTCTCTCTGAGAAATGACTCAAGGGCTTCCAAAGGGGACAGTTTGTAGTTATTAGACTGTTCACAGTTATGTATCGAACTGAAGGCTGCCCCTTTGAGTGACACTAGAAAGACTGGTTTTAGTGTTACTGCTTTTGTTACTTCCAATACCTTTGAGAACAAGATGTAGAAATATAGATAACTTTAGCCATTCTTATGAACTGTTAATATATTCTTAAGTATCTATTAACCTTATGGTCTTCATCTTTTCTAAAGATTTTGTTTGCATTTGCTGCACAAATCATCTCCATCAACTGGAACTTCTTCCACCTATCTTAGCTTCTGCAAAGTAAAGTAACTTAGGCAAAAAGTGATGCCCAACAGAAAAAAAACCTCAGAACCACCACTCATCCTATAAAAACCTTAGAGGAATCAGAAAACCCCAAACACTTTGAGGGCATCTTGTGCAACAAGCCCACTGTGCAAAAATGAGAGCACCAGCTAAGTTTCTTTTGCTCTGTTCTACATACATTTTCTCTTTTTTTTTCTTGAAGACAACATATAGTACACTACAATGGCTTAAAGATTTGATATGCTTATGACCAATACTGTTAATAAAAATATCTTCCTGTCTGTAGACTTCTCTACATGATGGTTTAAATTACAGTTGTTCACCCCTATCTCTGAACAGTCACATATACCAACTAGAGCTGCACAGTTTGGGAGAACTGAAAACTAGCATACTAGTATATTTATATATTTATCTGTTTTTCTCATTACTTTTTCTACATGTGCAGGAGTGAAAAAATTGTTTTCCCTTGTTACCTGAGTTTCTCCAGAAATAAAAACATGATTTCGGTGTCAGAATGAGAACCTGGGATCACCTTGGCTGGAAAACCCTGGAGATCCACCCTGACTCCAGCTGGTTTTCTTTACACTAACCAATAAAGCAGGGGAGGTCCTTCAAACGGATGAGGGAAGCAGGACTTCCTTTTTAGGCTGTCTTGTCCCCTAAGTTGGGATGACTTTTGGTAGCATGCCACTGCTGCCTTCCCACAGAGAAAGGTAAGTAGTTCTAAGAGGGTTTTTAAATTTTTTTTTTTTTTTTAAAAGGGATAGAAAGATGTGGAAATCAGTTTTGTTTTTCAGTCTGTTGAGAATCCAGTTTCTCATGACGACTTAATAGGTTTGGATGGAGTATTCTCATTTGTTGAAGTCCGGTCAGTGGAATCCCTCAGATCTTTGTTTTCACATGCAGCAGTGTGCAAGGATCCTTTCAGATAGATAGCCTTTTGGAGACCAATAATAAAGAAGATACCATGTGCAGAACTTTGTATTACCTCTGTTACCTTCAGGGAAAAGAAGCAAATGCCCATTTATGAACGTGACAGATCTATGTGAAGAAGCAAATTCAGGAGACCTTGCTGATAAAACCTCTTTCACAAACAACACTTGGAGCTTCGTGCCCCCCTGCTCAAAAGTTCTGTGAACTCAGCATTTCCAAAGAAGGATTCCCCTTCAAGTCAGCCTGCGTATTTTGCAGAGGCTTCAGCTGCCAAACAGAACAAGACACAAAAAGGGGCATAGCTCTTAACCCCTTAAAATGAGGCATAGGATTTCAGTAGCTGAAGAAAACATGAAACTATGCTCCTAATTTTTCTCTAGAAATAAAACCTCACACTAACTTTAACTGGTGAATCACTAAAACCAAAAATCTGTGCTTAGAGCAAAGCATACTTGGAAGCTGAAGGTTACAATTTAGAATGCTTAAATTTTTTTTATCCATTAGATGTTGTAGGAAGAAACCAATGAGGTTAGGGGCTTGTCTTTTTTTACGGCCTCAGGTTCAAAAATGTTGGCAACAGTGAAAAGTAAGGCAAATACAGTGTGCATGTGCATATGTGTTTAAAAGCATGAAAATGGGGACTGCTTTCAAAAGGCTCTGCAACTAGGATCATGGAGAGGACCTGCAAAAAAAAAAAAAAGGGGGAAAAAAGGGGAAAAAAGCAAAAAAGAAAGAAGAAGAGAGCAGTAGCCTAGATGCCAACTATTGGTTATCTGCACTGCTAACACAATAGGTCCAGTGTTTGCAGTGGACACCGTCAATGCTCTTAGCCTTAAATTAGAGCAAGCAGCTGTTTTAGCATACAGCTGAGCGTGACATAAGCCTGTGTAAACACTTTCCTCTGCCACATTCTTCCAAGTGGAAGAGGGTTGTGTTTTTCCTCCTCTCATGTAGAATAAACCTCTTCTCCAAAAGTTCAAAGTAACTCTGAAATCACACTTCAATTCTGCCCCTAGAAAGCAACTAAAAGAGCAAGGGGACAACATGATTTGTCAGGTGGGTTTGTGTATCATTCATTAAAATGTCTACTTTTAAGGCTAGCAACCTTGACAGCATTCCACAAACACATTATCCCTATTTCCCTTGAGCCTATGTTTTCAAATGTCAACACTCCTGGCAGACTCCAAAATCAGTTTGGATAGTAGTGATAGGAAATCCCTACTTCCGCTTCCTATGGGTTTAATACATAAAATAATCATAAAGCACAGTGATACGTGTCTGTACCTACAAAGAGATATACTGCAAGAATCAATTGATTTGGCTTCATAAAATTCCTTGCTGTCCTCACTTTTTAAGTGGACTCAATTACTGAGGATTTTTAAAACTGAAACTTTAAAACTGCATAACCAACACTGGTAAAATCTGAAAATCCTAGTAGAGTCTACAATAAACATCTCTCTTCCTTCTCTTCTACCTTTCAGCTCTCATATACTTTTTGGAGCATCTAGAGGTCAGGCAGAGAAACTTGAGAACATACTGCAATAAATGAGCAACAATTTCCACAGTACCAAAATTATTAAGTTTAAACCATAACACTGATTTGCATGAAAAGGCAGCTGACCTCCATCTCATGACTTATTTTTAAACCAAATGAACTTTGAAGCTGACAGACAAATTGTCCTATTTTCCAATTTTCAGTTAAAGCCTGTGGAGAGTTGCCTGGCTCCTTTTCTCTACCATAGAAAGACAAAACCAGTAGCCGTGGACAACCTTGGCCAACAGAGAAAACCAAGAATTCCTGGAAAAGCTGCAGCAAAAGTGACAGGTCACAGGGAAGACCCTGCCAATAAAGAAATTGTTAAAGCAGAGAGTTCGATGCTTGATTCTCTCTCTTACCTTTACATGCTACCTCTTTAAATGCACTGTACCTTGAAGAGGGACCTGTAATTTCTGTGGCATGTGATTTCCCTGTCATTCTGGCTATGTAAAACTGTGCATCTTGCTTCTCAGTGAGTTGTCTTCAGGTTCTGAAGGATGGTGCCCAACAACTACACAATAGTGGGGACGATACAAGAAACGTGCTTGCAATGGAAAACAGTTTCAACTAGGCTACCTGAAACAGAGGAGCAACTCTGACACAAATTAATATGTTGGCTTTCTGTTATCATCTTACACCATCACCACCCCAGCCACTTTTTCACAGGTTTACTTGGCTCTCGGACAACTGGGATCCACACAGCTGAGTTACAACAGTTCATCAGCTGCTGATCTACATGCTTTTTGCTGATGATTCAATCTGTATAGCTTGCATGTTGTTTCACAAGGTGTTCTTTCTCTGTCACCAAGTTCAAGAAAATTTATAAACCAAGCGTACAAACTCCATCTACCAGTTGTTCAAGCTGTAGAAAACTGTAAGTTTAGGTGAAAACAAAAAATATATGCAGGCTGCTTATTGCTTTAGAATTCTTGGTTCTATTATATGCATTATATATAGCTGTATTTTCTTTGCAAGAAAGATGTTGACCAATCCCACTGGTTACAGGTGTACCAAATCCTGTCACCCTGCAAGGAGACAGGTCTCCGTCACGAATAAGGTACAGGCATAGAATCACAGAGAAATTTAAGTTGGAAGGCGTCTCTGCATCACCCAGTGCAAGCTCCTGCTCAAAGCAGGGCTCATGTTGCATTTACAGCTGGATGCTCAAGGCCTTGTCCAGCTGAGTTTTGAAAGTCTCCATGGACGGGGATGCCACAGCCTTTCCAGGCAACCTGCTTAGGTCTGGCCACTGTGAATTTTTTTCCTTAATGTCTAATATGACCTTCCTTTGTTGCAGGTTGTGCCTGTTACCTCTTGCCTCATCACTGTGCACCTCTGAGAGGGGTCTGGCTCTGTTTCTGCAACTCCCCTCCTCCTTTAGGTGAGGGCTGACTATTATTAAATCCTGTCTTAGCCTTCTCTTTTCCAGGCTAAACAAGATTATTTTCCTCAGCCTCTCCTCACATGCCATGTGCTTCACCCCCCTAACCTTGTGAGTGGTTCCTCCACTGGACTCGCTGCCGTTTTCTGACATTTCTGGATGGGTGCGGAACAGGATACACGCCCTAGATCCGGCCTCATGAGTGCTGTGTAGAGGGGAGCAATCTCTTCTCCTGACCGGCTGACATTCCTCCTAATGCAACTCGGTGTGCACAAGACACTGCTGACCCATGTTTAACATCTCCACCAGACCTCCCAAGATAATTTTTGATGGAGCTGGTACTTGGCCAGCTGGTCCCCTGTCCATACTGATGCTCAAGGCTGTTCTGACCCAGGTGCTGGACACAGCGCTTCTCTTTGTTGAACTCTTTGAGGTTTCTGGCAGCCCAGCCCTGCAGAACACACCGAGGTCCTTGTGAATGACAGTCCTGCCTCCAGCCAGTGGGTTCACTGCTTCCCCCAGTTTCAGAGAATACCAGTCAAACGTCCATTCCAGTCAGCTGGTTCATCCACCCTGCAGCTCCTGCAGTGAATTCAGCTCCTGCAGTTAACTGTCTTGTTCGGAAGCAGCTGAGTTTTTGCAAAATACTGGCAGCACAACTATGGTAGCACTGTGAATTGAGGAAAGCTGCCATTGGCCAGCATTTGCATTTATGCTACTGAACTCCCCAACAGGAGAATACCAGATACATAAGGGTTAGTTTGGACACTTCTATATGAGGCATATATTACAGTATAGGCAAAATCCTGAAGAACTGGAGAGCCATGAAAACCCTCACCAGAACAGAGAGAAGCAAAAGGCCTATAAACTAGGAAGTGAAGAACTGAATTAAGAGAGACTAGAAAACAGTTTGTTTTGTAGTCATGAACCTCCTCTCCCATCTGGTATTTATGCTACACACACACACAGACAGAAGTGCATGTGTGTGTGTATATATATATGTATATATATGTATATATATGTATTTCTACCCTCTGAATTTCAAGGCACACAGACAGTAACAATTAACTCAACCAGATTTTAAAAGCAGATGAAATATTTCTTTAGACACTTTTCAGAGATCTGCAGGCAGTTATCAGAAGAGGTTTTGTTTTTTTTTTCTTTAAATCAGATTGTTTGCCTCAAGCATACACAGAAAAGTTTTACACTAAAAAAAAAAAAAAAAAAAAGTTCCTTATGATGCAGAGAATTGCTAAAAAACATGGGTACAGAAGAGACTGTTCTGCCTGGTAAAACTAGTGAACCTGCAGAACAGAGGATTGCTCAATGGGGCCAGCTACAGCGTTACCTGCCAAGTCAGCCACTCTCACAGACTGGGAACTAGCAAGCGTGAGACACAGCCAGTTGGCTTTGGCGGAATATTTATGGAGGATGCAGAGGCTTATTTACTGAATAATCTGGAGACCATCTGGTGGTATCCAGTGACAAGAACATTGAGCTGAAAGTAGAAAAGCCTGAGCTCTATTTCTGGCTCTGCCAACTATTCTCTGTGACCTCTGGTGGCTCAGTTTCCCTATATACAAATTAGAAAAAAACCCTACCGTCATCTCTAGGAAATTCTGAGATACTTCAATAAGAATCATAATTTATTACTATTTTAGGATATCAGTAATCACCTCAGAGTTAACTGTTGGAATATTATTTTGAACCTGAGTTTTTTTATCTCTATTAAAAAAAAAAAATTATACCAGTCTCAACAGTGGTAGTACATAATTTGTGGTTAAGACAAAAGTTTTCCAAAGAATTTCGAAACAAGCTGGACAGTTTTCTTAACTGTGACATTTCTAAAATAAAGAGGTCTTTTTTTTCCCTTTAGAAGAAAATGCACATCAGTCAGGAGAAAGGAAGATCTATACATCTTACAGGACCTTCCACACAGCCAGCCTAACGCTCACTACCATAACTGAGCTGACAAAAGGATAATCTAAAATACTCCCAAGTTCTGAACTTGGTACCCTCTTGCTGAACCTTTAAAACTCATCATCTGTAGGGGATAGGGGCAATTGAGTAACCAGATCAATACTCACAAGGCATGTTGATTCTCTTCACCCACCAATCTACTCTGTTCAGAAGACCACAGACTTTCTGATTGATAGCAGTCCTTGTAGGTGGGCTCTCTTGATATATTGCTATATTTGCTTTCTTTTCTCCAAACTCCATAGACAATTTACCATGGAGATAATGCAAAATCACCCCTAAGGGGGAATAAGAAAAAAAAAAATCCCACTGACGAACAGTAGCTCTTTGAGAAAATCTCTGGATGACCAAAAACTACCACTAATCTGGATCCTAGTTCAAGTCAAAAAGAAAACTGCTGCTGCAGGCAAAAACCTGCTATCCCTATTGAAGGAGTTTTGTTGGATTCTCCCATAGGTGGTAACAGAGTGGAAGGAGAGAGCTTCTGCCTAGCAGGAGGATTCCCACACAAAGGGAGCCCAGACGCCTCCCACTTTCTTCTCAAAGAATTGGTCACCCTTGTCTAATCTCCTTAAGTCATCTGGTGTCTCACTGGGGAAGTGCTATATAGGACAAAGAAATCTGTAGGGATGCTGGCAAAAGTGGAAAGTGAAACTTGTGACCGAGCGCACCAGAGCTGGGCTGTTCAGGAAAATGATAATGAAGTGGAGGAGCTCTATTTTTAATGGGGGAGCAAGAAAGAGGAAGAAAGGTAGCAGGAGGACGGGACCTCCCTTGGTGGGGAGGGAGAGGAAGAGAGAGAGGAAGGAAGAAATGCACTTCTCTTCACAGATACACGGGTCAATAACTAAACATGTAACAATGAAGTTTAAATTTAAACACCAAGTTATTTTTTCAACAATGCTCCTGTATATGATAGTTCCAAACTATGACCTTTCTTTGCTGATGCTGGAAGAGATCCAAGATATTTCAGGAAGAAGTTGGGTCTTCAGGTAAGTAGATTAACTTTTATGTAGTATGTAAGATTTTCCAGACAATGTGTGGATTGGAAAAATGCTTCTGTCAACATCCACTTTTCTTAGGAAGTGGAATAAAAATAGTCAGAGGCTGTAGCAGCTAAACTGAATCCTGGAAAGTCAGCACTAGACTTCCAAAATAAAAATAAGGAAAACTGTTTGGAAAACATTTCTAGATGAGAACTATAAAAATTTATAAAATGGAATCTATTTTCTTGTACTTGCCACCATACTACTGCCTGAGCCTGCATGACACCATGTATTTTATGATATTTTGAACCCCTGCAATCTTACGCATAGGTTAATAAAGTGTGGCAAGATAGACTTACAAACTATTTAGGCAGCTTTACAGTTAAACCAACCCTGCTGACAGGGGAACAGGAAGGGGGAAAGTCCCTTATTCACTCAGTGGACTAAAAAAAAGACTGTGAGCTAGAAGGAACATCATTAAGAGGCTAGCAGGGACAGGTAAAATTTTTTTAAGCCACCTGCTTGCTTATATCCTTTTTCCGAAGGACTTTTAAAACTCACATTTTAAAGTCCGTTTATCCTAATGTATTTTTTATACATTACAGTAAGATATTAAGGAAGATGACAGTCTTTCAACCTATCTATTTTCAACTCTGCTAAACTAAGTCTAGTGCCATGGATTTTTGTTGACTGGCTGGATGTGTAAATCCATCTCCACATTTCGTGAAATAATTCTGTACCACAAAAAAATACTACTACAAATCATTATCACTTACTGTTGATACACTATAAAGGCCCAGACATATAAAAAGCATACTTTTCCATTCCCCATCTCTTAGTTCAGTTGAAATTCCAGCGTCCACCTTGAAAAACTAAACTACTGCAAATATTCATGGGATTTTGGTTAAGTTAGTAACAGTATTGAATAAACAAAGACTCTTAGCTGTTATCTTCAGATTTTCTCACATTTTTAATCAACCTTTTCACTTTTGTATCCACATTGAACATTTTTAGAATAAGGTTTGCCCATATGAAACTTCAGACTATGTATGCAAATTGAAATTATACCTGCAGCTTTTAATGAAGAGCTGTCATGTTTGAAGAAGGCATACCTTCAAACTATCTAGCTATGAACTGAATAATCTCATCTTGAAATTCATTAAGTGTTCAGTAATCTGAAAAGCAGTACACTACACTGCTCATGTCTTATCTGCAGTAAGGAAAAGCAGAGCTCTGTTGTAATTCACTGAACCTCAGCGATATATTACACGTATATTTGTATTTACTTTCACATACAGGAGAGTGATCTAATACTACAAGATGAAAAAAAAAAAAAGAAAAAAGGTACTAATGTAGTATCCAGGCACCAAAACAAGTGTTTAAAGACTGTTCAATATACTAAAAATATCAAACCATCAGTTCCATGCAGGACAGAAGTTTTAAAGCGCTCCTACTGTCAGGAACTCTCTTTCTATAAATTCCCCTCCAGCAACAACTTTCCCCTACTTTTAATAGCATAGCATGAAAATGATGGGTACGCAGCCCTGTATTCTGTACCACCCACAATCATTTTGGCCAGCCCGGGACAACGATGAATTCATACTATATGGAACAGATCTATGACAGTGTATCTTTTCTTGGATGAAAATGGAGCTCTGGTACATTGGAGTATATTGATTGGCTCTTGCTGCCACTAAAGTCACTGGCAGTTTTGTCACCGGCTTCAGAAGAGCCAGCCTTCCAACTAAAAGACGTGAATGGATGAACTGCACCTCAGCTGAATAATTTTTCAAATAATAACTTGAAGCATGTCTGTTTAGCCATTAAGCTCTGCCTAATTTAGAACAGCTATTGAAGGTTATTTTTGTTTTAACATAGCGTTAGATCTCATGTTTTTCATATTTTGTAATAACAACTTTCCACAACAGCTATCCTCTTTCCCTGTTACATTCATTTTATGAATCACAAGAAAAAGGGACACCGAACACTTCTAACTAGCAGCACACACTTCAACTGAACATTTTTTGTGGATGTATGTGTCAACAACTACCTTACTGTGGACTTAATGATATGTAGTTAAAATCATAAACCTGGAAATGTAGTGGAAGTTGCTACATGTTCTACCTCCTTTCAGTTTTTAATATACTTTTAAAAGGGACACCCAATTAAAACACAGTAATTCATAAATTTGTAAAACTAGTTAAAAATGGTATAATTTTTCTATTTTAAAAGTTGTTATTTTCTTTAGTGACTGTATTCTAAAGGTGGTTTACCATTGATGAGACCTTAGAATAGAGACAGTCACTCTAAATCTCACTGGCACTGGTGATGCTACACACCAGCCCCAAACCATATGCTGTTCTCCAGCAAATGATACTCATTATGTTGAAGACACTGCAATTTTCAGACAGGATCTTTGCATAAAGTACAGGATATAAAGTATCTTTCACAGTATGCTCTGGGATATTATCTTCCTGGGCTAAAAAATAGTTACGAACTATTTCTATAAACTATTCCTCCTCACACTAGCCATGCAAAATTTGAATTTGCATATACTTCTGAAAATCAGTATTGCACACTGTGCACAATTAGAAGGACAGAAATCAAGGTGCGTTGTGCTTGACTGAAGCAGGCTGGCAGAAAAGTCCATACAAAAAAATGAAAGGACTGAAATGAAAACATAACTAGTCAATACAAACATCTTACAAGTTGTTGAAAAGAGTGAAGAGGTACATTAACAAAGATGACACCAGGTCCACTTCTATACATGCCTTTTGCCCAGCTGGAAGGGGACTGGGACTACTCTGAGGAAAATCAAGCAATAGGAGACCTGAAGGAAAAAAGGGCTATTTACCGTCACTGGAGAAGTAGGCTGGGCATCTACAATACATCCATAGGCAACCAGAAGTTATTAGTTCCATTACTTATGGAACAAATTATAATTTACAGGACTGAGAATAACACTTGGAGCTCCTGGTGGAGATCTGAAAGTGCATTATGCCAGGCACATACCCCATTCTGCTTTAGCTAAGAAGAAAAACAGGAGAAGGAATGGAGGAAACAAGATTAGGCCGCTTGCTGGAATTGCACAAGGTATCAGCGCTGACTGCCAAAATATGCCTCTTTTTCCAACTGGTGATTATTTACTGACTCAAACTGTAGCTTGGATGCTGGTACTATATACCAAGGGTGGCAAAATAAAGTTATGTTAGCTCATTTGTATAATATACATATATAGCAATACTGAGTGACTCTTTAATATTCTAGATTATAATAATATTATATAATATATACTATGTAAAACTTGCAGAAACCTTCCCCCAAAAGCAAGAAACTTTTATGATGACCATCACCATAATAATTCCATATAACAATTTTAAGATGCAAACCACAGCTTTGTTAGCAGCTTCAGCAGCCTCGGAACGCAATAGCTCTTTGGGCAGGCTATTTAACAGAGACTTCTGTACTCAAAGACATAAACAACGTGGCAGTCCAAGATAAAGTCAAAATTAGATTTAAATTGAATTTCTAAACCGAAGTACCCACCAGAGATATAGTAGACTTACTGCTATACTGTAAAATGTTTTAAAAATGCTTTCATGGCAGCAAACATTTATTAACTTGAGGGAATGCTCCCATCCCATGAAAACAAGTCTTTGTTTTAGGTGTTCATTTCAAGAGTCTAGAATACAACATTCATTTCCAGTTTACCCTCCAAAGTCAATTCATACAGATAATCAGAAATAGTCAGAAGTTAAAATTTATTTGAGCCTAATGAACTTAGTGTTATCACCACTTGCTACCAGTCACTAAAATTTTCAAGATACTTGGCAAGTGAAGACCAAAAGGGTCAAAATAGGGAAATGACAGAAAAAAAGTGCTATCTAATCTACAGAACAGAATACTAATAATTTTGAAGTCTACAACTGCATTTACAGGAAAGTTAAAGCCAGAAGTTATTCAGTTCCACATTACATTTAAGGGCATGAGTTCAGAGCAAACTTTTTTTTACTGTTTTCTTTTGGACACACAAGGTGTAAAACTGCATTTATAAAATTCATCTACTACAAGAGTGTTATTTCTTGACTAGCTAAAAGCATGACTGGCTCTGTAAATTTGGGTGTTATTTTTTTTCTAGTATCACTGCCTGCTGTTTGTCTGCTATTAGGCTCTTTTTTTTTTTTAATACATTTTGATACTTTTACATAGACACGGGCCATGCTTCCAGCTCCTAAATGACCTGCAGTGCAATTTACTGTAGTGCATACTGTACAAAGTTCTTTGGTATCCAGAGGAACAGTTACCAACTGATGTGAACTTCCTTCCCTAAAGAGGTTGTTTTGAATAACAAACTACTCCAGGGGGAAATACATTATCTTGTCTAATCAAATGTTCAAGTGAGGCTCATTTCATTCCAGGGTTTTACTATGTGTTGTGGAAATGTGTGTGACACTGACCTTTAATTAAATCTCAACCTTAGAGGAAGACACTAAAAGCTTAGCAGCCCAGACTGGAGATATGATTTTAAAGCTACATTTAAATGGTTTAAAGAATTAATCACAATCTCCTATTTTTTAGTGAATGTGTTCTCTAAGATATTTGCTTTCATGTAACCTGTATAAAAGGGTTTTTGTAAGCATCAGTAGTTATTTGTTCTTACTTTGTACATCTGACATATAGTTTGTATTACCAACATGCTTCCTTTTATCCAAGTGTATTTATTCAGTGTTTTTTGATTAACTAAAAATGTTCCACCCTGAGAAATACGTACTTTAGTCAGAAAACAATTCAACAGGACAGCATCACATACATACAGGGTAAAAGTTCATTTTTCATGTCACAGAGCTTGTGCCAGGTAAAAATATAACTCAACCTCTCATAATGTCTCCCCAGGTGGCTTGAAGCAGAAACAGCCAAGCCATACCCGACCGAGTCCTTCTGCTGAAGAGACACCTTTGGGGGAGTCTCCTGCCCAGGTCCCGCCAGGGAGGGAAAGGACAAGTCAAGGACAGGAAGGAAAGAAGAGGAAACCCAGGGAGATATCAGGGTGCCTTCTTCAGCGTCCCCCTTCCTTTGCCTCAACCATCCCACCGCAGATGTCCCTGGGCAGGCAGAGAGAGGATCTAGCATGGCCATGGAGAGCTGGGAAAGCAGAGAAGGGATGTCTCACTGACACTGTGGAAAGCACTAATAAAGAAGGAAATACCCTGATGAATTATTCTAGTATGCAGTGCTGATTATGGGTATCCATGAAAAAAAAATTCCTGCATAATATCTGTGGTTAAACAGGTATCGATACTGAAATTTTTGCCACTTCTTCCAGATAATAAATGACCCTGTAAATACAACGAGTGCTATAATAAACAACATTCTCAAAAACTGGTTTAATACTGAGGTGTTTCTATACTTTTGCTCTACTGGTCAAATACTGTTTTTAGAGTCAACACTTTACAGATGCAAACAAGGTAGAAAGGTCTTGGTAAATCAGAATAAATCCATTAAACCCCAAACAAGTACTCTGGTTTTTTTGCAATTGGTGCAAAACAGTTGTGTTACATCCCTTGAACATTCTCTGCTTGTAAAGTGAAGAGTCACAAGTTTAAGGTAGAGAAGCTCTCCAATGCACCAAAACTTTATCTTTAAAAATGTCTACATTTTAAGAATATTTAAAATTGTTCCTAATGATTCAGTTCTAAGTTTTATTCCGTTTGTTCTTGACATATTTTTGACACCCATTCACGTATATGGGAAAACAAACTAGTTACTTCTCTGCCTCTCTTACTGTTGATTTTCAGTTCCAGTTGGCTGCAGAAGTTAATTCTAAGTTGGCTGGCTTTAAATCACCTTTTCTATCTACCACTTTGCAAACCTTCTTGGAAATTTATTCTGATCTTAAAAAATAAAAATCATAACAAAACCTGCTTCAATTAAACATTTAATTTTGAGTTAAATGTGAATTCTTCTTTTTTAGGTACTTATTTTGAAGAATGACAATATTGGCTCCTATTGCTATATCATTGTACCAATTTTGAACACATTTTTGTGTATTTATATTTTAGATAATTTGTGTTTAGACACAGATGGAGGGTAATTTTATTCTAGCCTAAAGATGCTTGAATTTTTTGTTTTAACAAACCTGGTGACAAACATGCTCACGCCAATATTTTACTTCACATAAAAAAAAAAAAGTGAACTTCCTTTTCCCGTGTCTCTTTACATGCTCAGGAAACATCACTGGGACGTCTTCCTTGTGGTAACAGAGCATTCAGATTGTAGAGAAGTGAACATGGAAACTAAGGTAAAGAATAGCAGTAATACAATTTAACAAATTATGAACACTCTAGATGCAGAGAAGGATTCAGCTTGCCTCTGTACAGGACTCATTATTCAAGTATTCAGCTAAGATGGTGTCTGTATTTTTGTAAAGATGGATATATCCTCTTTCCATTTTTTCAGGTTACATAAATCCAGGTTGAAACGTGAAGGAGGTTTTACTTCTTCCTCTCCTTTTTTCATCCATGAGAAGAGATATGAAATCATTTAGTGCTTGAGCTAATACAGGCGCAGATACTAGAGGTTGTATTTTAACATTTTTAGCAGGAGTTGGAAAGTTCAAACTGAAAAGCTTCACTGGACTTTATGAAGACAAAACATTAGAGCACATCATATTTGCTCTTGATTCACCTCCTGAACAACATAATGTAGCTTAGCTAAATTCTGAACTGACCCTCAGACTTTTTAAATGTATACATTAGACACAAGTGTGCCTCTCCAATAGCACCTCACAGCTTGTGAAACTTCAGGAGTTTCATTGCTGAGTATGTGTAAAATGGCCTTACTCTTTTTGACAGTCCTACTGAGAGCAAGTTCCCCTCCAGCCAGCCATAGACTCTCTCACGTTATCAGGTAACGGCTTACACAAGGACAGGCTGGTAGAAATGAGCTGATGATTCTCTTTTTGTAGAAGCCTCTCCTAGCTTACAGAAAGAAACCCATCATGCATTCTGGCAATGTGCTCTCTCACACTTGTGATGATGTGCCTGGAAAACTTAAAAAAACAGTTAATGGGAATCTTACTGGCACATAAGGCAAAACTTTCACGTGAACAACAGCTATGATTCTTTTTTTTCTTTTTAGTTAATCTATTTAAAAACCAGTCAGCATAGTGCTGATTGGGATATGCTGGAAAGTAATCCCTTCTGGAAATGATTTCTTAAACCTTAAATTAAGAAGGCTTCTGCAGGGTTAACCCCAGAGGTCTTTCTATCCCACTATTCTTTTTCCAACAGTGGATGCCCAACAAGAGATGGACAAGGACAGGACGAGCATATATAACAACAGTCTTCAAAGACTTCTTCCCAAGAAATTGAGACAAACAGGGTTTCTACATACTCAGGAGCACTCAGTTGTCTTCTGTTTTGTGAACTCATCCCATCTCCCCTGAAGGCCATACAAACTTTATAAAATAGCTTCAATTCTACATAATGTTGCTGACATGGCATGCACTGGAACAATGCTCCATTCTTACTTTACCTCCACATGAACACTATTATGCTGGCTCACCTAATACCATGGGAACATGTAAACAGAATATAAACATATATACCCATAGGCATCCTCCCCCACAATGTCTTTTGTGGGCAAATGACCACTCATGGGATTTTTGCATAGCTATTTATCATGTTTTCAGCAAAGATAACATAGTAATAGAGCAGAAGTGGCTTGCAGTTATGCAACAAAGACAAGAGAGAAGAGTTCTTGTCACATGAGACTCAAACAGCTATGAAGTCTTTTGTACAGTGGAGTTCATGTGAGACGATTGCTTTTGAAACGCATCAAACTAAACCTTAAAGTTCCAGTCCACAAAGTTAAGTTTGGAAATAACTGCAGTGAACATAGCTGTGTTTACTTACCCAGAAAGGCAAGGGTGAGCAAGACAGACCTGTTCTTACACCACCTAACCTCTGCAAGAAATGTCAGACTTCACATCAGAAGAAGCAAAACCAACCTAACACACAGATTTCCAGTGGCTTTTGGTCTGACCATAATCTGTGACTGTAGATACAGAGGTGGAGGAAGTAAGCTTGCTTGTTTAGATAGCCATCGCCTTCCCATTACGTCCTACCCCTTGTTCCCATCTCCACCTTCTTCTTCCCCATTTTGTATCACCTGCCCTCAGTTAAAACCATGGAAATGATACACACTGAAAATAACCTCTCCATCCACTTCATTTGGTCAGGCCAAACAAACAGCTTTACCAGGACACAGCTGAGGGCACAGTGCAGGCACAATAATGGGAAAGCGGAGTGGGTAGTGACAGGGGAAGGCTGGAGGAAAAGCAGGATGATGGCTTAGCCTGGCAGCGCCGCTGGAACAAATGCACATGAAACTACTCAGTAAGCACTCCTTAGCATGCATTCGCAGAGCAGCAATGTGATTCAAAGACTGATGACTTGCTTAAAATATAAAACTTGGGAAGAAAAATAATTGATGTAGGGAGAAGAAAAAGCTTTCATATGTGCATAAGCATCTCAAAAAAGGTAAATTAATTAGAATGTCAGTCAGCCAGTAAAATGCCCTCCAGTTTTGAAACACACTCATCAGGTCCCAACAAGAACCCACCCTTAACAACACTGGAAAAACTTGCCCCGAAATAGTATGCACTGATCCAACTCTGCTAGTCCATAAGTACAGCAAACAAAGAGTGCTCAGAGCAAAGGAGCTCTCTTGCTAGAAGCAAATGCCTGGAATTCCCCTAGCAGTCAAGCTGACTGTTAAGAGTCAGGATTTTCTCCTGATTACATCCTCAAATTCCATAGAGCAGCCCTTCATAAACTGATTAACAAACATTTTGTTTTAAATTTCCCTCGTGGTGTCTGGAAGCATGCAAAGCAGTATGTTCTTACAAAAAAATAACCACCTAATTATACTGTTTGCAAGGATTTTTTTGTTGTTGCTTGCATTTTGGAAAGGGAAAAGGGAAATGAAAAGACAACTTTTACTGCATACTTTTAATCTCTGTACTTCCCCAGGATTCAAAACTCTCAAATTTAGGTATGTTCACACCTATCGTGTAAGCATGGATCAGGAATGGTATTAGCATGACATTTGGCTGTACTTTTAATATCATAAGGGCACCGCTCCTAAGGATTACAGAACTAAAAAAAAGAAAGATGTGCCTTTCAGTGTGATCATGCTTTAAGTCAACAACATTGCAAGATGCGTTTCAGCATTATTTCTCCTTAAATCCACTCCATCAGGAAAGCAGGGACTACACCTAATGGGAAAATGAAATGGGAGTTGCTTCTCCTTTCTACAGAATTCGCTGTCATGAGCAAGAGAACTAATGAAACCTGATTTCCTATGATCTCTGTCCGTAGTTCTTTAAACTCTCACTAGCAAAATCACCAGCTTCGCCAGAACTCTCCTCTCAAGCCCCTCTTATGAAGACGAATGCACAACACACATCTCCAAAAAGCCTGCAGACTGCCAAGTGATGGCACTTGCCACAGGACTCACACACATACTTCCTTGCTGCAATAGCTGGGAGCTGTCACCAACACTTCAAAGCTACTCACCTGCCACCCTTCACCAAGACAACTTTCCCTCTAATGCCACAAACTTAAGATAAACTTGTTTCTTTCTCCAAAACCTCTTTTCACTTCCATGTGCTTGAAGGCCTACAGCTAACAGCCTACGAACTGGATTTTCCACCCCACTGTTAGCCACCAGATGTCCGAGCTCTTGAATAGATGAGAACCTTGTACAGAAATAGGAAAAGTATTATACTTAAATGCATATATGTACGTCAGTGCACACAATTATGAAAACAAAAACTCCTGCTTGCTGCTTTTAATTGAAAGCACCTGAATGCAGTCTCTTTGCTCTGTTGAGCCTTTAGAGATAATACTCCTGACAGCATTACTTCCCCCAGACATTTTTTTCTGCTTTTAGGAAAGAAAATGTTAGGCCCCGTCCAATTAGGAGATGTGGATAATTCTCCACCAGAAGAACAGAATCGTCTGCATCTTGCCAGGATTTAGATTTAAAACAATCAATACAAGATAGTTTTGCATACTCTGTATTAAAGCCTGCTACTCTGTCTGAATAGTACCCTGGAAGAACGTGCAATATTTG
The DNA here is from genome assembly GCF_000737465.1 of Haliaeetus leucocephalus. Classification (NCBI taxonomy): domain Eukaryota; kingdom Metazoa; phylum Chordata; class Aves; order Accipitriformes; family Accipitridae; genus Haliaeetus; species Haliaeetus leucocephalus. The sequence goes on from NW_010973325.1 coordinate 4,741,433, forward strand.
GGAGAAATTATCACATCCGTTTACACAACAAGGCCATGACAAGTCACGTAGATAACAAAGCAAGTCTCTAGACTAATTCAAGACATGATTACAGAAGCTTTAGCTTTGGAAAAGAAGTCCCAGGGGCTTTCAACCAACATGCCCATAGGACCTCTGTGAACAGGAATAAGAGTGGCAAATAAGGAAGTCCAACTGACAGAACCTCCTATCTTCCAAAGTTTTCCAGATTTTCAGAAGTTTTTAACTTGAGCATGAGGTGATTCATGTCACTGAAAATACAGCCTTAAATACCTGAAACTGGGCAGTCATATCTCAGCGTATCTGCGAGATTGTGGTCCTTAAACTCACTGTTGTAGAGTATCCCAAACATGTGGACTACCATACAACACAGAAGAGAGGAATTTTCTCCTCTCCTCAGGTTTGCTTCCTCCCTCTGAAAAGACAGACACAAGAATATGCAATTACAGCTTTTTAATTACTAAAAATTATATTCAGCTTCCTTTCCCCTTCAACTTGGAGTGTTCTCTTTTCAAGAGTAAACATACCCAGTTTTCTTTGCCTCCTTTTACTCTTGATGGTCTCCTCTGGACTCCATTTGTGTACTCTTTTTAAGTTCAGTTCCCCAAACTAGACACAATACCCCAGCTGGGGACTCACCAGTGCCAAACAGAATGGCATAATTACTTCATGTCTTTTTGTACAACAGCCTTGTTAATGCATCCCAGAATGAGCTAACTCGTTTGTGGTCCATTACTACACCAAAGAATTTTTACTGCACTACAAGCAGGTTTTTTGCATCCTGTATCCTCTTCCACTCCCTTCCCTAAAGACTTTCTGTTTATTCCTGAGAGGCTGCCAGAAGGGGATGACTGGTTGGCCTGTTGGAGACAACCATGTTTGACAGACTTAAATGTACAGATTTAGTATTATCAAGACCCTATAGCAACTTGTTCTTAATTCTTTGTACTGTTAAAAAAAGCTGAAAAGTGAAACAGAATTGAACTATTCTCTTTGAAGTGTACTAGTCACAATTGATAGAGAAAATATGAGGAACAGAGGTAGAGCTTTAAAAAATGACGAAAAGCCAAATGAAAAAATATTTTAACAGTAAAGAGATGCCTTCTCTAGTAGCCGCTCCTTACTATTTTTGCTCCTTTAATCATAATCTACAACTCCTTTTCCCACAAACCACAAGTGCTGAATCATGTAAGACCTAAATTGACATAAAAATAACAAAATTCAGCTACTTGCAGCGTTTCCCCAAGGGAGATCAAAAAGTTCAAAACATTTTCTCTTAGTGACACACAACATTAGGAACTGCGAGGAAAAAAAAAAGTGGCATTTTGGTATTTTTAAACATTTTATTTCTCTAATGAGAAGGGTTCCAAACAATGGTCATCTTTTCTGCTAAACTGGGCAAACCGTAACGAATGATTAAGGAACTATGAGCAGATTTGAAAGCACAAATGTCCTTCGTGGTACCGTAAACATTGCCTCTCCAAAATCAGGCTGAAGACCAATTTCTTTTCCATTTTAAGAACAAAAATAAAGTGTGTTCTCCTTCTGCACAGAAGAAAATACTAGTCATGGCAGATAAATTAAAAAATGATTTTTCATATGGGATACATGGCAGCATAGCAAATGAGAAGACAGTCATTACACATGAAAGAATAAAAAATTGAATGCAACGGATTTTTTGAACAAACTAGTCAAAATATATGACAGATCTGAAAATACCAGAGAAGAATAAGGGTAACTATCATTAATAGTACCCATTGGGCTCTGCTAATCAACATTAGAGATGTACAGAGACCTTCAAACATATTCCTCTTAACAGCAACTGCGTTCACGTTCTCTTGGAATTAGAAAATAATATACTATAATTCTATAAAGATATGAACTCACTGTCCAAAAAAAAGTAAACAATGTTAGGAATTATTAGAAAAAGACTAGAGTATGAAAAAGAGAACAGATTGCTACTGTATAAATCTGCAATGTACCTACACCTTGAATACTGTGTGCAGTTCTTGTGTCTCACTGTAGACAGGGTCTAGTAAAACTAGAGGATACATGGAAGGGCAACAAGAATGAACAAAGACATGGAAACAGCCCTGTGAGAGAATCAGTTAAATAGACTCTTTAAGCGGAAAGATAAATATTTGGAGGGATATGATATGCGATAAGAAAGGCAATGTGGAAAAGATGAAATATTTCTAATAGACAAACCAGGGAAGACCAGTGGGTAGCAGACCTGGGGGGACGGGGGGAGGGAAATCAATCAAGTGGTACTTCCTCATACAATACATACTTAAACTGCAGAACTCATTGCCATAACTGAAAGTTCACACAGGTTGAAGGTAAAAAAAAAAAAAAAAAAAAAAGAATTCCTGGAAGAAAAATCCACTGAAGTTATTAAATACGGAAAAACCACTCCCAGTCAAAAAATACCTAAGCCATAAATCTGTGGAGACTAGGACAATCAATGTGGGAAACATTACTATGTGCTGGCCCCATTCTTAAACTGTTTTTCCAGTTTCACTATCAGCCATGGTCAGAGATGAGATCTGGTGCTAAATGAACCCATGATCTGAGCTGGTACAGTTTTCTTGTGGTTTTATTGAGCTGTGCAAATCAATTTAAGGTAAATTATCTAAGACTCTGTGCATGAAACCTTTCCTTCTGCACAGAAAGTTATGCTGGTGCAGCCTACTGTTCAGCAAGCCTTTTAAAGATATTATTATTAAAAAAACCCCACAATATGAAAATGAATCACAGTGATTATTGAAAAGACCTACTGTTCACAGCTTAATAGCATCCAGAGAACTGTCACTTATCTGAAAAAGATTTTGCTTATTTCAAGTTCTGTGCCAATCTCTAACCTACACAACTTTTCCCACCCCCAAGAAAATCCATAAAAGTGCTCAACGACCTCCAAAATATAAATTTAACAGGGAGAAATGATTCGCTTGTTTTGTTTTTCAACTGAAAGTATTTGTGATTTTGATATTAATATATCACTGCATAACCGGAAGCTCAGCTGCATGAATGCTGTGGTGACAGTGCATTAGCAGTGCATTTAGGTCCACATATAGCCACATGTTTAAGCCTTTGCAAGACTAGACCCTAGGGAATATAGTTGTTTAGGATGACTTCTGTATTTAAGGAACATTATACTTCTTGCCAGGCTTTCATTCATCAGTGAGAAGAATCAAAACCTGGTCTACAGAACTGAAGCCCAAGGACCAAATTTAATCCCTACTTCTTCAAAATACAGTGAAAATCCTCTGCAGTTCGAATGGCTGGCTCTCAGAAACATCAAGAGCCATCTTCCTCTACTGATGTGATTTTTAATCCATACCATTATTTTTTAATTATGATTCCTGACTTATGTATTCCCTGACTAATTATTCTTTTGGTTCATAATATACCCACACTGCTGTTAGTCAGTTAGCCTGTTTAGTTTGCTGTTGTTCAAATCGAGACAGAAATTCAGCAGATAACAACAATTCGAAATGGTAATTCTAGGGGTGGACAAACAAAAGATCTACTGTTCAGTTAAAAGTATGTTATCCTAAATAAGCAAGCCTGCTCATCCCAAAAGGAACAGGCAACACTGACATCCTGAGAAGAAAGGAGAAGCTAAAGTTCAAGTTACAGGACACCTGCCTGCCAGAAAGAATATTCTCATGCAAACATTTAAGGCTACAGATCCTGCCATGAAGCCTCATTCTTCTGTGATACCTGCTGGTAATCTAATAATTAATGACATGGTTTCAGCAGCAACTGGAGATACCTGACCTCTTCCTCTATCCAATGACAAAATAGAAGTGACCATATATTTGTTGCATAGTTTTTAAATTTACATCTCTCCTCCACCTTTTCTTTTTGCCTGGGGTTGGGAATTCCTCAAGGCACATAGCCTGCACCAAAGGCACTCTGGAGCTGACCGACAACCAGGTCCTGCTGCTATTCGTGGTCAGCTGTAGGTCTGCAGGCAAGGGGTAGTTAGTTATCTGTACAGAGAGAAGTGAGGATACACTTTCCCCTATTTTACTTAACCGTTCTTTGCCTTTTCTTGTTTTCCTACCTGACAGTTCTTAAATTTGATATTATTTAGCTCCTATGAAAGAAAGTATGTGGGTGTATGTTAAGAAAAGAATGATCTGCACAGTTCTGTCACTTAACATCCTATGGAAGTGAGGGTGGACGTGATCAAAAAGCATTCACCAAATTAACAGAGATAAGAGGGCTTGCATATCTTTAGCCTATTTTATCTTGCTAAACAATTTCATGGTTCAAAACAGTGGGATAATTATTTGCATTAAAATATGTTTAAGTTCTACTGACAGCAATAAGAAAACTCAGATGGAATGAATTGGCAGAAGTGTCAGAAAACGTTTACTTTTAAAAGATCTAAAAGGCAAAGTTCATCTCTAACGTCGACATAACAGAGAAAAATTCCAATATTCTTCTTGCCTAAGGATAAATATCCTTTCAAAACATCCAGCACAGGCTTTTAAAACAAATACTAGTAGATTAATTACAAGAGTGCACTTTAAACCAACCAAAATTAATCTACTGATTTAAAGCAAGAAACCGTAATCTGCATGCCTCAAGTGACAGCTGGCATGCTTACAACCAGAGGTAGCTCTGTTCCAAGAAATTATTGCAAGAGTTTCCAAAGTAAAAGACAATATAAACTTAAAACCACGTTGTACAAATTCGTTTCCTCCAGACTCCTTTTAAAGAGAAGGTCCTAGAACTTGACTACAACACTTGAACTGAATGTCTTTAACTACAGAATAGCAAATTATATTAAATAGGTGGCAGAACAAAACCATAAACATTTTACAGAAACTATTAGCAGTTAACTGCAAACGTGCATTGTTCTTGCCTTTCACCTGCTTTAGAGTCCTATTTACATTTATCGTAAAGAACTTCTAGATACTCATGGGAAAAAAATTGTTCATAATACTTTTTGGTTTTCAACGTACTTCATTACATGCAAGGTATACATACAGTCTTCTGTTCACACTGTTCAGCTTGTTCTCTATTCCTCAGCTCAGGTTGCTACCTTCTGCAAACGAAATATCCCATCTGTTGATACAGACTATATTGACATTAAAAAAGATAATCCACTGTTGACAATTAAGTACAAGCAATGGATGAAGCTATGGAGGTGATGGAAAAACAATAAGGAAAGGTCTAAGGTGGCAATGCTCAACACCATTTCAGAAACTGAAGCTAAAATCTCATCATGCGCTGAAGAAAGGGGATGCAGCTCTTTGCTGTTGTGCAGATGAATGCTTACTTCTTTGAAACTCTAAATAATGACACTACTATTATTTGAGTAGGTGATATCCTATGTTCCATAGGTCTCCACTGGCTTCAGTGACAATATGAACACATATGATGATTGATCATGGCCACTGAAGTCGAAAAAAGATTCTCCCTGACTAGTAAACACATTACTTTTACAGAGCACTCAAAAATGGCAAAAGCAGTACATCAACCTGCCATCTTTGGCTTCAGAGATTAAAAGAATTAATTGATAATGAGGACAATTGTGCAACATACTCTGCTATGTTTACCTTTTCTCTAGCTGTGATGGAAAATCTGTTTTAATGTAGTTTATAAATGATGACAATTAATTAAATATTTCACTACCTTTACTCCGAAAACTGCCACTTTTAAAAGTCTGAAGTGTCATCAGCCTTGGACTAATTAGACAGTGTGTCTTCATTAAGAGTGCAATTGCCCTTTGCATATATTTGTATTTATTTTCATTATAATTCAGTTTGGTTTACAAGAGGGAACAAACAAGCAAAGTTCTTGCAAATGTTTTTAAGTGCATGTTAAGTCTTAAAAAACTACATACTAACTCATATTTAAATCTTGTAGAGATTTCAATGCAACTCAACCTAAGTGCTAAAAATTGCAAAAATTTCTTTCCTGTTTCTTCCTTGAATGAAGACTGGGAATCAGGATCAGTTTGTTATTCTGGCCAGGCTACTACGCTTCGGTCAGGCACTAACCTAGTGACCAGTGCTATTCCTTCAGCTGTTTTTCCAAATCTTACCACCTGGGATGGAGAAGGACTGCTGCCACCTGCACATCGCAGAATCACTTTCGGAAGATACACTCACAGCAGCCACAAATTGCGAAGGAATACAAAACAGCACCGCCCCCAAAGCAACCACAGTTTAAAACAGATCAGTGTGCTTCACAGACCTGTGGCCAGTACAAAGATAACACTAGTACAGGCTTTAACCTATCACTTCTGCCTTTCTTTAATTTAAAATTAGGTTATATGCTGAAAAATACCTGATGAACAAAAATATTCTAAAGCTCATAAATGATCCCCTAATACATTTTTGGTTCCATGAGGAAAACCAGTCACTCCTACTTAAGATGATAATTCAAGTTATTACTCTTCCTGTTGCCATTGAATCAAATACCGAACTTAGATGTAAAAATATTTTTATCCTTGTAAAGTGTGTTAGAAGTATATGAAGTTTTCAGCTAAAATTTTAGCAAAAAAAGACAGAAAATGACATTTATTATTACTAATTTACAGTATTTGACTAGATGCTGGCTTGACTTTCAAAAAAACTCCAACTAATCTGTATTCATAGGTACAAAACTTGAAGTAGTATCAGTAAACATCAACAATTTTAGAGATTACAGAAGTAATTTTAGTTAGCAGTCATAATAAATGGTAATATCTTTCCAGTTTCACAGTGAAAGTCTCTGTGTTGTGTGATAATAAATAAGGCAGACTGGATAAAGTGTGAACACCACCCCACTATCTGAGAAATGAGATTCACAATATAAGATAGCAAACATTTAATTTGGTGTTACTATGATGATGTAATATTGAATGCAACACTGCACTTGACTCATAAACAGCACTGTTCATAAGACTTTCTCAAATAATTGCCTTTTCAGACTGAAATTCATTATTTTACATTGTAAGCTATGCAAAAATATATTCTAAAAAAGGTAAATACATGTGGGAAAGGTGAACTTTTTATGTATACTTCAAAGTTGAATTGGTTCTTACAAATATTGAGATAGGAAGACCTAGAAACAAACACAGAATTTAATACCTGTTTATTTTCATTTTTTTCTGAATACATCTTATATTTGTTAACTGTAGATCATTTGTGATTATGCACATGACTTCCTATGGCTCCCAATCTCAGTATTTCTACTGTTAATTGTTGGGGGTGTAAGTAGATCCCCAAGCTCCTTTCCTGGGACAGATTTAATCATTTACTTATCACTGGTATACTGTTAACAGTTGTGGTTCAGTGACTTTGGAACAAGGGGAGGAAGAAATAAGTTGTTACACTTCTATTAAATGGAGTAGCATTTTACTAAAGCAAAAACCTTACTTCATTTTTATGCTTGAACATAAGGAATTCCTTCATCCTAAAGCAAGCACCCCCCAAACACAAACTGTGTATTTTAAGCAAGAAACCCTGAGCCTCACAGAAGAGCTGTACTGTACACAAACCACTCCAATTTTAAGCCCAAGTTGTCTTTTCAGTAAAATCAGAGTATTTATTAAAGAATTAAAGTAAAGGAATTAAAGAAAATCATGGTGGAATTTTATACTTTTACAGTTCCAGTATATATTATCAATTTGAGAAGTTTGTTGGTTTGGGTTTTGGGTTTTTTCTTTTTCTGCCCCCCCGCCCGCCCCCCCC
>NW_010973325.1:4749154-4752987 GCF_000737465.1 Haliaeetus leucocephalus
CCCCCCCCCCAAATTGCCCTGTACTTGTTCGTAATATGATCCCAGCTCTAGTTTTATATTTTTGAAACTACAGAGTTAGTTAACATAGCGACTAGTTATTTCTGAAAGCACTACTGGATTGGCCAACCCGTCAACAGCAAACTTAATGCTCACAGAGAATAAGAACAAAATAATATATAACACTGAAGTATATTCTTGATCTCACATATGAAATGTTTATAATTTTCTACTTTAACATTGATTAATCGGAACATTATAGTGACTTGGCTTGCCGATTTAATGAAAACCAGACACGCTTACGCTACAGCTGTATGCAAACAGGTATTTCATATGGAAGGAAAGGTATCACTGGGCATCAGCAGAATCTGCTCTTAACATGAAAAGAGCTCAACTTCAGTATCTGCTGTTAGTTAACAGTTAGTGTACAGCATAAAAACAAGTGCTATCACAACAAAGAAATGTCACCTGTTACCTAATTGCTACTTCTCCCCAATATCCACTACTTTTCAATACCAGTCCTCTTGACAGTTTTAACCTTTGCGTGAAGACTAAAGAGTTGCCAACAACTGTATTAGCATACACAGCATTTTCAGCTGTCCTTCTTTGACAGCCGCCTTCATCAGTTTTTCAAGTGTCACTAGTTCAGGGTAGTAATAATGTTGTTGGACCTATACAATTTAATCATTATCTGGCCTTCCAGATCCTTTCCACATTCCTGAAAATAACAAATGAAGAACTACCAGTGTGCATCTTCGCCCACGAAAAACACAAATGACTGAATTTTTAAAAGTCTAATTGATTTTTAAACTTTGTGTTGGCTTGACACTGCAGCAATGTTAAATATCACTATGACAGGTAATTATAAAAACTTGCGGCTGTTCACTCTACCCAAAACGGTAAACAAAACCCTAAAGTAAACATCTAGATAGAAAGAAAAATCAAATGAAGCTATTTGAGTGGCAATATTTACCGTATTCTCTCTTTCATTTTATGATATTTTCATGTAAAACACTGTATATTTTCACACTCCTGAGAAATATGGAAATATTGCAAGTTATTTGAAAATCAAAAAATGTAAGATGATGCTATTTTGTAACTCCTTTGGGCTACATCAAATACGTATTACAGGGAAACTTAAACGATTTGTGGTCAAATAGGATATTAAAGTCATAGCATTAACTGCACAACCCAAGCAAGTTTAACCATATATGAACCATATTTATAATGTTTTTAATCTTTTATTTAAGTATTTATTCAGGATAAAGATTGTCTACAGCCCAACAATACACTTCACCTGAGCAAGCTTTCCAGTTACTTCAAACATTGAGACACACGCTGTGAAAACGAGCCATCACCACGCGTCAACACAAGTTCAAATTTGAATACCAGGTCTAGTAAAAATTTGAAATGCCTAATGCAAGTCTATGTAACTTCAAATTCTGACCAGAAATACCTTTCTTTCTTTCTCATGTCTTTACATTATGGATACAAAGTCCTGATTTTTAAGAAGAAAATGTGGAGGAAAATCAAAGTCATCAAATTGGACTCAAACTGCAATATCTGAAAATGTAGAGCAAACCACAGACCAGATTAATCTAAAGTAGTTTCCCTGTCAGTGGTCACACTAACATTTCACTTTTAAGAGCTAAATTAAAGAGCTTGCCCGATTGATAGAATAGCTTTAAAGCTTATTTTTAAAACTCACATTCTAAAATCCACACAAGGGACTACATTTGCACAATTCACTGTTTCATGAAGGTTCAACAAAACACTTCGCCTCTCTAAAACATTCTTAGCAAAGGGAAATGAATCTTTTGAAAACTATCCCTGCTCCCCCAAACCTGGGTGAAATGTTTACACGTTCCCTATAAATGATTCTCATTCACTAGTAACTGGTTTGTATAGCCAAACACTTGACTATATAGTTTGGTGGTAGCTAATTGACTACCTGCTGCATACCTACAGATAACTGATCAGATGAGCTTGATCCAAAACATATTATGAAAAGCAGCTTAATTTGACTACATTTTTTGGGAAAACAAAGGATAAAGGAATTATGTACCAAGCAGCTTCATAGTGCCCACAAAATTCAAATACTTAAATAAAGACAACTGAACTTGAGTAAACACATGCTTACATAATGCACCATGTTTTTCCACAGCTAACAGCATAATATGCCCTCAATATGCTCACTCTGATTCACAAAGGACAAAATAAATGCCCATCAATAAAGGATTAAAAATGGCGCAGGTCAATTCCTGTTAACTTTAGCAAATATCAATCAACACTTTGCCAAAAATAATTAAAAAAAAAAAAATCCTTTCTGATACAGCACGTGTGCTTCCATTTCAGTTTTAAAGCCCTTCTGCTGATTCCACCCTGGAATATGGAGCTAAGATAATGCCTAAACTAGTCATCAGATGAAAATTTATCTTGATTCCTTTCACATTTTCAAGCAAGAAACCACAGTGGACACTTGCCTTATTCATATTTATTAACTTTGTAAACACTCTAGCCTTAACCCTTATGATTTATAGAATTAGACTGCATCAGTCACTCAGGAAATTTTTTGTAAAAATGGTACAGTCTTAACAAAAGTAATGGAAGACAACATAAAAATTATAAAAGAAATCAGGAAACCTTTGATTTTGTTTTATATCAACTAGATAAATAATCAGAGTAGCATAACTAAACCAAATTAAAGAATAATTTTTTAAAAGTAAGTGAAACTATTGGGGGGGCACTCCACAGACTCTTAAAGGAATGTTAAAAGGCTGTAAAGAGAAAATAAAATTTGTATCACTATTAAGTAAGATGTTCCGCTTACATTTTGTACAGAACTTTGTAATTAAAAAACCAGCCAAACAAAACCCCCAAATACATCTCTGAATCTAAATGTGAATCCCACCCTTACTCAAATTCTTGGAATTTCAGTCATAAATTGCAATTAAGAGTATGATTCCACCCACAAAAAAACCCAAGAAACCAGTATTTTCAAATCCACCTATTTTAAAGGACAATTTTCACAATTAAATGCATATTAGTTAATTTGTATGCAATTTAAGAATGCATATCCAAGCATACCCAATGTCACAAATATATTTAAATTAGCGCCTCATGAGTATTGGTCATGTTGTGCCATCAGTGAAGTTTTTGCATTTCATCAGGGATCTTTCTTTAAAGACTCATGCTACAGTGCAGTCGTTTTCCCACATTTTACATGCAATGTATTTGAAATGCATCTTCAACTAAAATACATCAATTTTTATGACAAAGATTACATGGCTAACATAATCCAAAAACTAACACATCTGTAAATTCATATTGCAACACTAAGGGCTATAACTTTCACAGCTCATTACCATCCATACTGTTACAAACCCTAAAATTGTCTCTTCCCTCATTCAAATGAAGAAGGGTAACCTTTGTCACATTTTAGAATGTGCTAGAATTTACCCCAGAGGCAACACCTAAACGCTGCCTAAGTCTGCATTTTTTCCTTTACAACTGTTTTTAAGTATGGATTATAGAACCGCAAGTCCTGAATGTCTACTACCAAATACTGCATTGGTTTCTCTGGCTCAGAAGGCCTTATTCCATACACCAGCTATTCATTAGAGAATCAGTAATGCTTAGCAAAGGATGCAAAACTGATTACTATCCAAGTATTTATTTTTATATTTGTCCATATCCAAAAATACTAAATGGGTCAAAAGTTATTTAAGCTGGAAACATAATTTCACTTTAAGTTATCATTGACTTAAACTGGAGTAGAATCAAGCCCTGAAGCACAATAGCACTTTCCTCACCCCCCCCCCCCCCATTGCCTTGCC
>NW_010973325.1:4752997-4757308 GCF_000737465.1 Haliaeetus leucocephalus
TGTCTTGCTCACACATCTTCCTGGAGAGAAATAACATACTAAACCAACAAAAATAAATTAAAAAAAACCCCAAACCCCCAATCCTTCTAGCCAGACTATGTATTTTACAAATATTAAACCTATGAATTGAGCAAAGAAAACAAGAGGGAAAAGATGAAAGTGACACATAAAATATATTTGCTTCTAAACCAGCACTACTAGATTTTTTTTCTTTTTTTAAGGTTAAAACAACTCTTTTTTTTTTTTTTTTAAGATTAGGAGTATTATTTGATACTAATTCAAAAAATGTGATGGTATTTTCAGAAATCCTACTTAATTAAAAACCAGAGGGTTTTTTTTCTTACTATTTTAAACCAAAATAGACTTTGAATCGAGATTTCAAATGAATTATTACTTGTTTCACAGTCCACTGGGTCCTATTCTTCTCCCCTCCAAGAAGAGTAAGTTTTCCCCTCTATAAAATATCAAAGTGCGTCAAATCTGACCAGATATAGTTAGCTTCTGTGAAAAAGGAGAAATTTTGTAAACAATAAAATGAAAATAAAAAACATCTCCAGCCCTATGAAAAGTCCACTTTAGTTTTCTTTTATCCCAGAAACTCAAAAGACCAGATGTAGTAGAGAGAATTGCAAAGGATACATGCCACCATTTATTTTACCCAAACATGTACCCAAAACTCAAGCAAAAACCACCCCACATAAAATGAGCCACAAATGCCTCAGAACTGCAATACCTGCATAAGACAAATATTTCAGTCAAACTCGCATTCCATTTCTAGAAAGTTTCTCATTTTCACTAACTTACATCTACCAACTGAGCAATTATGCAATAGATGTGGGTGTACCTTGCAGTCGTTTTCTTAACATCTGCATTATGTATTAAATTCTAACTGTACAAGATGTCTGATATTTTTTCTTTATCTTGAACCTTCAAAGTGGTAGGTTAACCAGATGCAAAACCACACACCAGAGAATATGAGTCATATAATAAAGAAAGGACTCTTGCCCTTCTCCCCCTCCCACCCTGAAGCTATAATAACCGAAAGACAGTCTATTGTAATTGGCTTCTTTAGTAATATTGATAGCACAACTCACAATCATTTAGCCAATGAATGAAGATTTTTTTTAGTCCTTACTGTATCCATAACAAATTGCTCTCAATATCATTTTAAGGCAAATTAAAAATTGTGCTACTGCAAAAATAAAATTCCTTATAATATTCAGAATGTCTATGCACTTGCTTTCATGTCATGCATAAAATATAAAACATTCTGTGCATGTTCCTATAAATAATAACATAAAAAGATAAAAATAATCAAACATAAGATGCCTACTCAAGCCAATCTGAAAGGTATCTCTCATTTGTCTACAAGAGTCGCCCCGACACAGAAATCCTTCATTTTCTAATGATTCTCTATCAAAAGACGGCAACATTTACATACAAGTAAGCCACTGCTCGTGCCAACTACAATAAATATGTAAGGAAGCAAACCATCTTACTTGACCACCATTTATGCGACTCTGAAATGCAGTATGTATGGAAAACACCACTGGGGCCACTCTATCCTTTACTTCCTTTCATATCCTTTTCCATAGGTAGACTGTAACTCCTCAGACTGACATCCTGCATCTAATTCCACGTAGGAAACCAGCTTTCAACAAAGTCTTATTTGATGTGTCAATATGTATAATTACATCAGAAATTCTGAAAAGAACTAAATGCAGAAACAGCATTTACAAACAACAGCAAATAATTCAGTAACAACAAAACCTTGCACCCCTAAAACAGGTGCAACCACCACAACCTTGTAAGAAAAGTTAACCCAGTGGTAATGCTGACATAAGGTCTTCCCATCACCTTCTTCCAAAAAGTAAAAACCCCAATGTTTCAGCAAATCACAGTGAAGCAACACGTTCCCCCTTGAAGCAGAATAAATCAGTGGTTTCTATTCTTACCTGTGTATAGTCAAAGTCAGAAAGAGGAGCTATACTCTTGATGTAGTCCATTCGAAATTGGTTTTCTGGGTTGGCCAATGGAACTGGGGGTATTAAAGTGCTCATAGCTGAAACTATAGTCTAGAATTGGATAAAACAAAAACAAACACATTAATCTGGATAAATCCAGGATACAGGATCAATAGAAGATAATCCAATCTGATCAGCAAAATGGGATTTCTCTCAGCACAATCTTGGAGAGCACAATCCTTATAATTTCCAGTACACCCAAGCATTTAAGAACAGTATAAAGCGTGTTCTTACCACAATCGCATCTTTAACATTTTTCCGAATATCCAGTATTTTCTGTTTCTTTTCTCTGCATTAAAACAGAAATATTAACACTTTGATTTTTTCTTCCAAAGCAGTCAGTTGCATTTACTTTTTTTTTTTTTCACTGATCGCTTGTTTATCTGCTCTTCAATCATTACAACATACTAACTGAAAAGAACAGCAAGAGAAATGTATTTTTCCCCTTAGCTCTTTTCTTGCGTAGTATGAAGAGCAATGCACATTCACCCCTGGTATTTTTTTTTAAATCAGACAATCATAGCCACATCTGCAAAGCCTGCCCTGATGGAACTGGCAGTCATTCTTTCATTTCTACAGCATGCTGTAAACATCCTCTAAATTAACAACACGTAGTTGAAGGCCAACAGATATCTAAAATTAATGCTATGGATTAATAATAATAATAATTTCTGAGAGTTTTTCAGAGAGAAAATGATGTAGCCTCAGAAAACAGAATCATTTCTCACAAACGTGCAAAATTAGTTTCAGTTTTACACTAACCCCAATACCGGAAGAACAGCAGGCATTGTCATCCTGAATATGACTTTGACATGTATTTTTGTATTACAGACAGATGCGATATTTGGTTATTCGCTTCTATGTAAAAAGTAGTCGCCATGTTGTTGCTACACAGGGGCCTGTCAAGCGCTGCAGTAGCAACAGTGTAAAATACAGTACGGGGGCCAGAAGGAGAAAATGCAAATATACAATAGCAGTAATTTCCTTATTCTCGCTCCCCTTCCTCCCCTCCCTCCCCCCAAACGCAGTGTCAAGCCACCAACACACAGGGGACGAGAGGAGAAACCGCCTAGCCTACTCTGCGTTAACCTGTTTCCAACGTTTAAGGAAAAAATAAGTCACGAAGCGTCAATAATTCTTACTCTGAATTAAATCCATTGACATGTAGGATTCGCATTTGTTTCACAATAGTGCTTTTTCCTGACTCACCAGCCCCTAAAAGAGAAAGAAGGAGAGGGAGAACATTGTGACACACGGTTCAGGCTGGGGGTTCGGGGTGCTTTTTTGGGACACGGCAGCATCTCCCACCTCCGGCAGCGTTTCTCTGCGCGTGCATCCCCGCGGCCGGGGCGCCGAGCTCGAGCGGCGGGCGCCTGGCGTTACTGCTCCATCCGACAGCCAGCCTGCCTCCTGCCTACGGCGCGCACCGCCTTGCCTTCTCCTCTCCTCTCCTCTCCTCTCTCCCCTCTCCGCGGCCGCCCGGCCGGGACGGGGCCGATGCCCCCTCCGCTCCCCGGCGCACCCCCCCGCTCTCCCCCCGCCATCTGCCCCCTTCCTCCTTACCCAGCAGGAGCAAGCGGTGCGTCGCTTTATATGCCAGCCTCTCTTTCTGCAACTGCTTCTCTATTTTTTTGTTGGCTTCTCGCTGCGCTTTCTCATCGATACGCTGATCCTCCGTTTTGCTGTTGCCCAAACACCCCATAGCCGCTGCTTAGGATGGATGTCAAAACGCTGCCTTTACAGATTTAGTATTTACAAGGGGGAGGACGGGGGCGGGGGGGGAGGCAGAAGACGAGTCTTTATATCGGTGCGTCCCTGCGACGGCTCCTCTCCTCTTCTTCCCCCCCCGGCTCGCTCACAGAAAATGGTCTCTAGCCGCCTTGTGCTCGCAGCGGAGCTGGCTGGCTTGCTCCCCCGAGGAGATGCGGAGAGCGGGCGGCAGAGGTAACCCTGCCCCGGCGGGGAGGGGGGCAGGAATCCCTGCAGAAATGCCGAACATGCAACGAGAGGGAGAGAAGGGCTCCTCCTGGAAACCAGCCGGGTGCCGCTCGCCTCTCTCCCTCCCCACCGCGCGCACAATCCCTATATTTCTCTGTAAAGGTTCTATTTTTGTCTTCCGAACTCAGCACTGCCTCTCTCTGCGAGACCGGGAAACAGCCCGGCCGCCAGCCCCAGGCGCAGGGAAGCCGAAGGAGAAAGGTAAAAGCTGGACCGATCTACCTGGATCCTGCGGGGCCGCGGCCAGGCGGCTCCGCGGGGCCCGCGCCTCCCGCCGCCGCCCCGCCCG
>NW_010973325.1:4757318-4829255 GCF_000737465.1 Haliaeetus leucocephalus
GCGGTGTTCCCGATCTTTCCCCGCATTCCTCGGCGGTACTGGAAGAGGCTGGCTGCTACCAGAGCAAGGTTTGGCGCTGCCGGGTCGGAAACGCCAGGCTGCCACAGGTGATGGCTGCCATCCTGACTGACCTCCGGGAGAAAGAGCAGGGAGCCTGCCCCTGCCAGCGGGGCGGGAGAGCAGCCGAGCCTGCCGCGAGGGCACGCTGCCCACCGTCCCACACACCTACGTACGTACCTACACACCTGTGTAAAATGCACACGTATGCACGAACACCGTGCGTCGACTTACTAATAAACAAAGCGTCCCTTTCCACAAGTCGTCACGGCAGCACGCGGGCGGGTTTTTTTCCTGGGAATATTCCCCACTACACCAGCTGAACGAGAAAATGAAGCTGTCCCAACAGCCCACAATAATGTTTAATCGGAAGACAGTAACAAACATGCTAATACCACCACCACAAACCTTGACAAGAAACCGCATCTTTGTTCACTCATTCACCTCCATTTTAGGTCCTGAAATGAAACATCAAGCTAGACAACAGCGTAAGTATTCCTTCTTGCTCCAAATGTCTCGCCTTGCACGCCGGCATCTCGGCGCAAAAGCTGCAGTACACAGCATCTGGCTCTTCCTAAACTTCCACTGCGTAGAAACCACCCGCGCTACTCAAATATGATCCCCGATTCCGAGGCACAAGAGCACTAAAAGAAGGATGGACACGACACCTGTGAAGTCCCAAAATATTTTCAGCCTTTATCTCCAAATATTATTATTCCCCCAGACTTTCAAAGACGGATTATTGAAAAATTAGTATTTTGATAGCTACGTACGTGTGCGAAATCCTGGTCCTGACTAAAATCAAAGAGATGGCCATCAACTTCAGTCAAAAAAAGTATAATTTTTACCTAAAAAGTCTTGAGATGCACATGACAAAAAGAAACTAGATTTTACAGGCAGAAGGATTTAGGTTTTTTTCAATTGCTCTCTCACTCAGGTGGGAAGGGCTGGATTGAAGAAGAGGAACTGGTACTGTCTACTTTGAGTGCACACCATGGGAAGGTGAAAAGGGCAGGATCCAGAAAAGGAAGGGTACGGCTCCTCCTGTGGTTGGGTACATGGGGTTTTCAGGAGACTACTGAATGGAAGTGCCAGATAACATGTTTTTATGGTACTGCTTGATCTAGACTCTGGAAGCTGTTTTCCTTCTTACATAGGCAGGGGTGTGTGGTGGGGTGGGCAGCAGATACACTACAGATAAAAATTGAAAGGCTCTGCCAGGCTGAAATATGCATTTTCAAGCATTACTGAACCATATTTTTTAGGACAGACTGCTTTTTTCCTATTGACATTTTCCTGTCTGGAGGGGCAAAAACTGCCTGAGATAAAGGTAGGTTTGGAAGCACAATTCAGGGTGACTGCTGGTTTTAGAGGCTGTCAGGCACAGGATATGTGGTGAATGGCTTTTGTAAAGAGCAGTCACATTTGCTCTCTGCAGCAGCCCTATGAGGGCTCAAAATGGAACAGGCTTGACTAGAAATCACTAACTGGGTATGGATTTTCATAGTTCTTCAGTGTCAGAAGCTGTAACTTACGATGCACAAGATTTGCGTAGCCATATTTATTTCCTGTGTAAATACCTCAGTTTGGGACCTAGGTCCCAAATCTGGCTAGTGTCAGTCGGTCCTACGAGCTAAATCTGCCTTGTTTCTTCCCCTCCTCTACTCAGCAGTTTTCTTCCTGCATGTACTAACGTTGGGATTTTTGGTGCAGATTGTTCCCAGCTTTGAAAAGGCTCAGTGCCAATAAATAGGATTTGACAGGATCCTGGTATATCCTGCTTTTACCTTTCTCCAAAAGAGGGAAAGTGTTCCTCATTTCCTCTCTCCCCCTTGAAAAACCCCATGACCCTTTCGGGTCTCTTCCTCCTGAGAAAAGATCACACAGTTCAAGAATGACACGCGCAAGCAACCTGTGCCCAGAAAGAACTTTTGGCTGTAATTATATTCCCAACCCTCCCTTTGCTTTTCCCAAATACAGCACTTATCCCAACACATTCGAAACTATAAAATCCTAGAAGCATATAAACACAAGAAAAGCTTTCACCTCCTTTGGACACAACAATATTTTTTCTTCCAGAGAGAAATCACAGCTATCACATGAACATATGTCTCCTGTGCACACAGATAAACCTAAACTGTGAGCATAATCCAAATACCTGCCTCTATAAAAGGTTTCAGCAATGCTGCTTTACCAAACCAGCTTCTAGTACAAATCATACATGTGAATAAAAACAAAATCCTGGGCAAGGGAAAAGATATTCTTCCTGTTCTTCCCAGGCAACCAACTTGGCATCTTCCTCAAGTTCCTGGTCCTCCTGAAAATGAGGTATTTCACATTGCTTCTGCCCCATCAGATCAGGCAACTTATGTATACATACATATATTTATATATGCACATATATATAAATAGACACTGACTTGGTATGTGTGTGCAAAAATAAGATTCATCATCTTCTGCTTCGTGCTTAAACTTGGTGTTGTCCCATTGTGAAATCAGGCAGTACACCATAAGCCCTCCTGGAAGTAAATGGAGACATCTTTATTTCCTGCTTTCCTTTTTCAGTTCACACCTCAGGTTGCACTGTTTGTGAGCCTCGAGCTGAATGTTGCGGAACACAAGTTGCTTGGGTGAGGCCATGTTTGCATTCTTGAATGGAAGAGAATTGACAACCCAGCTGAAGCTAAGTTCAAGGAAACAGCCATACTGGGTGGCCATCCCTGCCCCAAAGTCACAGTCTTGTTTCTCATGACCATTCTGTTTGGGCTTAAGAGGGACAAAGACCCAGTGAGAATTAATGGGGAGCTCCTACAGATGCAGGGGTCAAGAGACCAGGTTACTCCTTGCCCCTCTAGTCCAGAGCACAACTGATGCAGAGATTTTTCTTGCAAATGTTACGTAGAGGTGGAAGAAGTTTCTCTACAGAAACCCTGCAGATCCTTTGCAGACCAACTTCTCTTTACACAGCCTCTATTGTGGCTTTGGTTCTGTTTCTCTCTCAAAAAAAAGAGCAAATAGAAAGATGGATGTAAACAAAAGCTTAGGGGGGAGCTAAGCAACTAGAAAAGAGATTCTTCCTGCTTGCTGCTCTTCCTGCCTCAGCTTTCACAGGGGTCTCTGAACTCTCTGCTGTCACCATCCTCAAGTACAGGCACTGCACTAGGTGGGTAACACCGTGGTGAACTGACCTGCTTCTCCTCACTGACCTCTCTTTTTCACGTAGCCCATCACTGCACATCAGGATATGCAACTCGCTAGTACCTGTGTTTTTCATTCCACCTCATCGTCAAACCGTGGTCTGAAAAGAGAAAAATAAATCGGTTCTTGCATAGATATTCAAGAAAAAGAATTCTTTCTCTCTGGTAATAAATTCTTAGTAAGTTTGTCTCCCTGCAGACGTCAAATATTAACACAAAAGTACACACTCCCTGGAACACTACATGTGGATTTTTATAAGATACATGAACCAGGAACAAAAAAAAAATTACAACTTTGACTGTATTAAAAATACTAAGGGTCTAGAAAATACACAGCACATGCTTTGCAGAGAAGTGAATGTCATGATAAAAAAATCTAACCTTTATCCTTTTGTTTAAACCCACAACCTCAAAAAAGTCATGAAAAGAATTCCGAGAGGAGCTCTTCTGTTTTAAGAAGTGGGATGGGAGAGATGCCAGAGAAGGTGAGGTATGCATTTCCACAGCGACTGCAGACCTGAGCCCGAATCGGCTTCATGTCTGTGGATTAAGGACAAACACACTGATGCAGGAGAGCATCAGGCAACGCTGAGGGGCACGGCAATGCTCTGAGTAGTTCCCCGGCTCCCTGACCCACTTTGCTGACCCCATTCCCATGCCATACTCCTTTACTTGGCAGCTGTCACCATGTAACTCACCTGACAAACCAACTTACCCTCACCTGCTCCTCTCCCCCAAACCACAACCTGCCCTGTCTCCATGAGGCACAGGGAAACAGCGCAAGGGAGAAAGCAGGTGAAGTGATGTGGTAGAAAACCATGGACTAAAGGTAATAGGGTCTGAAGAGAAAAATTGTCCAGAGAAAAAACTGCAGGCAGCAGCCCACAGAAGTGACAACGATAGCCTTTTGCCCTGAGAAAGCATTTGTGAAGGGGAGAATTAGCTCCAAAGAGCCAGATGCTCCTGGGAAGCCTGCGCAGAGAACCATCAGGTGAAAAGCAGATTTGCAGTATGATTGTGTTAAAGGACAATCCTCTTTCATTCAGGGTAGTTATTCTTCATCCATGTCCCACAAGGAAGCAGTGGGAAAGGGGGATTTCTGCTCTGGCCATCCCCATCAGCTTGGGGTTTCCATTTAGATCCTTATTGGTAAGATAATTCACGTGTTTATTATACTTGTCTTTCCCGACTAGAAATCCCTTTCTGTGAAAAAAGACTTGCATGGCAGCACTGCACACATGTCCATCTGTCAGTACCAGAGGCAGAAGTCGCTGATTGAAACTAACACAAATCCAGCAAGGTCCTAATAACATTGAAAAGATTAAGTAACCTCGAGTGGTTTAAATATTCTTACAATCAAACAACACTGTTAAAGAAAGCGACATGGATGCTTTTGCAATAAGCCAAAGGATAACCTCTCATTTGATGAATTTGCGAGACTCTGATATGGGATTTGTTGTACTGTTACCAAAAGAGGAGGCACTTTTCTGACAGTATCCCAATTTATGGCGAGTTTCACTTGGCTGGGCACTCCAAGGACACCCCCCCTGCCCCACCCTCTTAAATTGAATAAACAAAGTAATACATTCACATTTTAAGGCAACTGAAAATTAGTTCTAATCAGTTGTTTAGCAGAGTCCTCGAGATTAAACAGATTTAAACAAAGCCAGGCAAAACATGCTAATATCACCCTAATTTAGAAGTTAATTCATTAGTAAATAAAGAAGCCAACTAGAATTAGAGATGGAGTTGCTACTTGAAAAAATAGGGGGAAAAAAAAATCTATATAGGAGACATGTCCTGGAGTCTCTGCAACATGCTGACCAACACCTTGCACAGCTGTAACAGCAAAGCCAAATCATTTATCTGCAGTTTATAAAGGGTTTTGTATGTCATAGAATTTTGCATTTAATAGTAAATGCTCAGGTTGACTATCAGGATCTCCCTATTGGACAGGAGTGAAAAACTGGGGAAAAAAAACACTTGAGACACCGAATGTATGTGAGATATGCCTTAACCTCACCTTTAACTTGGAGGCACACACCTCAGCAAAACACTTGCAGTCACAGCATGCCTGCTTCTACCCCTATTCATTAAAGAACATTCTGCTAAGCTAGATTGTCTCTACATTCACCACAAACACACCCGCTCCGTGATTTACTTATGCTTGTATCACCTGTCTTGACATAAATGTCGAGATACTCTTTAGTTTTTTCACTGTTAACTCCTCTGCTTGAGAAATTAATTTTTAGCTATCCCAGCAAATGGCTGATTTTCAAACAAAGGAAGTGTCGACACAGTTAATTTACTGGCATTCTAACTCAAAATTATGCTCTAATTCTTCTGAGTGTCTGCAGTAATGGTCAATGGTGTCCCTCAACAGAAATTTTTTACAAATAAACATGATCCTTGCATACAACTACCTTAACATGAATCAAGGAATTCTATAACTGCAGTCAGTGAGTACATATTAATGCAATTCCAATACCCAGAAGCACCGCTAAATTCATAGCAAGTAAGTCTGTTTCCTAACCCTGTTTAAGGATCCCAATGTATAACTATACAGAAGAGTCATCAGTACAAATTTGCTTCAGGAAATAATGTTGCCAAGATGTGTGTAGCCTCTAACTTGCACCCTGATCTATACCAATAATATTTATTACATAAATACAGATTTTACTTGACTGCATGAGTCTGGACATGCATTTATTTATTTCTCTGGACAGATAAAATAGTAGATATGACTAAGCAGATACATTACTTGTATAGATGACTATTCCATCTGCATACCTATGTGGGAGAGGGGAAAAACAGTTGTAAACATAGTGTGACCATTTCCTGGGAAGTAAGTCTGCTTACCCTATCCTCTTTTTCTTCTATTCTCTTATTCGCTTATTCTATTCCCTGCTCATCTCAAAATTACAATGCTATTCCAACGGAACCTTTATAGAATGAGTTAATGAAATTCAAACCTATATGATTATACTGATCCTATTTTTACTAAAAAGCAAAAGTTTTTTTCCAGCACCCACTGGGCTGTTTGTATAACATGGGTTAGATTCTTTGGAGCAAATATTTGTTTAATTTATCCTAAGGATCAAGAGTATGGATGAAATCTCACAGGATCATTTCACTTGGGATGAAAGGTGATAAAAACATTGGTGTGTGCATGAAGGAGAACAGGGAAAGGTTGAAAAGTCCAGAGAACTTGCAGACATTTTGGAACAAGTCACTTAAAAATAATAAGTTAGTAAGGAATCTGTATTTTCTCACATACTTTGGGAAAGAAAAAGTTTTGTTTTTAAAATAAAAAATGCATAATGTGAGAAAACTTCCTAAAATAAGGCAACATTTTCTCTGGGTTTAAAGTTTCAGCTAGATCAACAATGGTGTCATGTTTCCATACCAATCTGCATGATTATAGAAACATTTGGTTTGGTTTTGGTTTTCATTTTTTTTAAGAACCATTCTAGCTTAATGCCTTGCAACCTCCTTGAAATTTCAAACCTTAGCTAATGTCCAAATGATGTAGTGCAATGCTGTGCGGAACTATCACAGCAGTGTCTGAGGTTAGCTATAATACAAATGCAAAAGTGGTCTAATCCAGCCACCTCAGCTAAATGCAGCTGTTCAGACACTGCACTATACATTTTAAAACATTGAGAGGGTTTTAAAAAGCTTATAGCTGCTTGGAGTATTTAACAACTTAAAATGACACTCACCTAGCCAACCAATTTGTTTACCAATCCTAAAACATTTAAAGGCCTTTAAAGCTACCCATATGTGAGCTCTTCCTGCTCAGAATCAGATATAGCAATCTGCCACCCACATCACTAAACACAATGACAAGATTGTGCTTCCATGTCTTTGCAGCCTATTCTTCATAATATGCAAATATTCAGGAACTGCATTTCTGATCCTGATGCAACAGCACAAAAGCTACTGTCGTAAGAAATGGCTTAACCTGCCAGCAACACTGTCACCACAATTACTACCACTAATAAAGATATGATCATAATCTGCCACTAAAGGATCATTAGATACATTTTGACTATTGTATTCTTTGACATAGTTCTTTTACATGGACACTAATTGAGAACACTTGATTTAAATAAAAATAACCGCTATAAATTTTCATTGACAAATCTGTTCTTAACCTTTAGACAGCTTAGGATGCTGCCTGTTCATGTAGGGAAAACCAACTATTAATAGGTTAGCCCTGCAAAACATCTACCAGAAATACAAACCAGCGTAACACTGTATACAAAGAAGAGAGCTTGGAAGAACACACACAAGGATGCTCTGTCTGAACATGTAAATGACTTACATTAAGCTAGGTTAAACCTTCTCTGTACCATTCAAATGCTTGTGGTCCATACAACAATTTATAGTATGTTTGGGAATGGACAGCTGTACGTTCAGAAAGATTCAAGAATTTAATCTGTAAAAGGCACACAATACATGACAGAAGTTTATTCTATGTCATTCATTTTTACATAGTTTTACTGAGGCTGCAAAAACAAATGATGAAAAAGATAGCAAATGCCCAAACTTGAGTTGCTTGTACATCTGAGATGCAGCTCCTCTGCATGTATATACCATCATAGAGTCCTGCCCTTTGAAAACTTAATTTCTGGATATATTTCCCCTCAGAATGACCATGAGCTGTCAAGAGCGACCACGAAAACAAAACAAAGCAAAACAAAAGGACACCCCACCCCCCCTTAAAAAGGAGGTCCAGAACAACATATCAAATAAGGTATTCTTCATAGAGAGAAAAAAGTATTAACATTTTACTCATAGGAATTCATGGAAAGCATGATCAACATTTGTCACCTCCATTCAAGAGTAATGATCACAAGCCAGCAGAGGGACAGAGAAGAGGGGTGAAGATGGTAAAAGAAAGGGGAGCTGGTATCAGAGAAGGAGAGTAGGAGGAGTGGGATTTATCAGACCAAGGATTCCCGTGGTTGCCTGTAATGACCAGGCGAGGCACATAGCACGCTGTGGCCTGCCTTGTCACCCTGGGCCACAAGGGCTGCAGCTTCCTACCACAGCAAGCACACTGCAAGGGCCATGGGGGACAATGTTTTCTCCAGAACCACAGGTCAGGGCCATGGGTTTTGCCTGACAGAAATCAAAGTTATACTGTTGCTTCACAGAGAAGTACAAGAGAGCTTTCCCATGACCAGAGAGAGAAAAGTATTTAATATAATACAGTCCGAACCGTTTCACCTAATTTAATATTTCTGTCTTGAGATGCAATGAGCCACGTGTAAATGAGACAGGAAAAATCAGAGTTTTGAGCCACCAGAAGAGCCCGGCTCTGTAAGAGCATGACAGCAGAAAACAACAGCAACACCCAGATGGGTCTGGCTCAGAGAGCAACACAATGGCCCATGGGGAGAGAGGGGACCCGGGGATGGCAAGGTCCCTTTCCTCGCATTTCCACCTCATCACTGCAAGTGTGGACGTCCTACGGAGGAAAGGGAGGCAGAAGATGGCAGGCATCCACACACCTTTCGGAGCCTGTTCCTTCTATTGTGTCAGCAAACAATAGCCTCCCCGCTAATCTGTGAATCTCCTCAGGCTCCCTTCATGCCTTTACCATACCGCTTCCCCAGCCCAAGTCACCTTCTCTGCTATTTACAGCTCTCTGAACAGTCAGATTATTTCTCTGTACGCCCTGCAATGAGGTAAGTAGAAAGGAGAAAAAGATGTCACTCAGTCAAGTGCCTAAATTTTCAAGTTTAACTTGGTTACTTTCTGTATGTTGCCTCCAGAATTTTATGTGATTTATAGCATGAGCCGATGGCTGTCTTCTGTAAACTGTACAGAGCACGCAGCCAAAGAGTTAACACAAAAAACTGATGCTGTGGCAAAATACTTCCAATACTGCCAAATTCTGTGTTTCCCTTTGTATGGACTGTTATTAATTTCAATTGCCTATGAAAAAATGAAT
The DNA here is from genome assembly GCF_000737465.1 of Haliaeetus leucocephalus. Taxonomy (NCBI): domain Eukaryota; kingdom Metazoa; phylum Chordata; class Aves; order Accipitriformes; family Accipitridae; genus Haliaeetus; species Haliaeetus leucocephalus. The sequence goes on from NW_010973325.1 coordinate 4,766,535, forward strand.
TAGTGTTAGTATACAACTTACACTACAGACTGTTGGAGTTTACATTTATGGCATGTTGTTGCCATGAACTTCTTGAATGTGTAGTAATCCTTCTTTTCTGTGCCTTTTTGGACTATACTGAATGGATAGGCTGCACTTCAAAAACTCATAATATTGACAGACATAAAAATACAGATGCTGCATATCTATTAAGTAAGGGACTTTATTTTTTTGCTTGTTTTTGAATTATACTATCAGATTTTAAGAACTAAATCTTAGCAGATGACTGTTCTATTGTTATCAAAATCATGATGACAACTTAAGTCGTTCTTTACACTGACCAATACTCTGGAAGTATTTGGATTATTTATAAGCTAAGCAAATCCATGCTATATTACCTACATGTAATAACAAAATAATGTAATTTTTTTTACAGCTTGCTCTATTCCAAATATACACTATCACATTTTTTTAATTTAATTTTACTTTTTTACTTGGCACATGAAAACCCTGACACCAGATTTAAATATTATTATTACATATTCTAAGCTTATGCTTGGAATCTGCTCACTTGAACATTTCAGGGGTTAATACCACATCAATGATAGGAAGAGAAACCTCTAATAGAGGCCACACAGAAAAACTGCTATAATCCTGCTAGTAAAGACACAATGTTACCTCCGCTAAGGGTTAAAGCCCTATGCATTATGCAGAACTATCATCAATAACAATTTTAACCAACTGCAGTGAAAAGAACCGAATCTTGTAATGCAATGCATCTGGCTAAATGCCGATTTGTACAGCCGAGCTTCTTACCAGATGTCAAGCTAATATAATAAATCAAATGTGGGGTGCAATGTATCTCATTCTAACGCAGATGTTTAAAATCTAGGAACGATATAGATTATTATATTATTATCTAATCAATTCCTCCCTTGAAATGCCTATTTCTCTTCACAGACTATAAATGGATTCAAGGTGAGTTTGTCTAGAGATCTAATAATCAGTGATCAGAAATCACTGTGAAATGGAAATAAAGGTTACAAGCAGGAAATACAGCTAAGCAACTGCATTGCATGGCACCACGCCAAAATTAGTGTATTCTCAGTGATGTGTTAATAGCTTGGAAAGTAAAGGCGCAGAGCTGGTGACTAGCAAATTTGACTTGCTGGTCACTAGCAAGTGAAAGAGCTTTTGCACACAGTTTAGCACCTCTGCTCATGATCAATCATTTTCAGTGGTATTAATGAATCCACTTTTTTCACAAGAAAAGAAGTTAACGTTAATGCATTTTAATGCTTTTCTTCACTTAAAAAGGAATAGTTCTTTCAATACAGTGCTGTTCAACTTGGTCAATAAGCCATCCAATGACCTCAGGCAATGAGAAATTCCTTATGGGCAAGCAACTCAGCCTCAAATCTCATGCAACAACCCCAACTTCAGTGATGCTTCACAAAGGTGTAAGGAGCCACTGGAAGAAAAATGCTTCAGCTGTAAACTACCCTGTATCTACTCCTGAGAGGAATTGTGACAATACATTATTTTTTTCAAAAGTTGGCATCTTGACATTTTAGAGTGACATAATTCCTCCCCTCCTAGATTCTACCACAACTACAAGTTAGTACAATTTGAATAAAATACCTTATGTGCACTGATGCCAATACATATGAAAATTAGCATTTACCTGTCAACACACTCAGGCAAGCCTGAATTTCCCTTAAAATAAAAATGAAAAGCAAGCAGCAGATAACAACTTCCCCCTTCTCCATGTAGAATTACATAAGTAAAAATCTAAGGTAAATAGGTACGTTGTTGGTTTGCTACTGACACACATACACACAAGAATTTTCTGTCTTTTGGTATGATTTACCTTTTACGGCTCTGTTGCCTATACTTTTATGATAAATCTTTCTTCCTGTCAACCCCTTCACCTCCTCTCTCTGCCAAAAGAAAACCCCACTAAAATCAAACCTTTGCTCTGTCTGTGCACCTGCCCCATGTGTGAGTTAATATTTCTCCACCACATCCGTGTCATATATTGCATGCAAGTTCAGAAGTAATCCCCTCGCAAGTTTTAAATTAAGAAATTAAAAGATCAGATGAAATCTCAGCCTTTAAAAGTTTTACTTCATCAGAAAACTAAACTAAACACAGTTCTTTGGACTGACCTGTAAGGGTAAGATGGCAATTAGCCCTGTTGTTACTGCCCTGGGCATGGGTGGTGCAGCAGGACGACTCATCCAGCCAGCTCAAAGTCGCAGCACTGCTTTTTATGAGGGCAACTCAGGGACGGGATGTAGATCAAAAAAAGTGTTCTGATGATGGCAGCAACCTGCTACTGGTTACCAGCTCTTCTGGGAGCCTAGCAATGTCCAAGAGAATGCATTTAAAGTAACAGTGTTAACCAGTCCATCAACTTTATCATGGACTCGCCACTGCTCAAATGCTGATTGAGTGTTTACCTTCACTGGCTGAGCTTTTGTGAAGTCTGATGAATATACCAGAAACTGCCTGAAGACCAAGGCCTATAAAGTTTGCTTGTTCATAGTTCAGACATTTTTTCTCTAAATGACCAAATCTTTCATCAAAATACAAGACAGAATATTCAAAATCTGTACATGTTTCTATAAAGTGAACAAGATAATGCATATGCCCAAGCTAAATTATTTTAGATAAACATCAACTTGAAACTTTAGGAAGATCATTGTAGTGTGCTGCAGTTAAGTTACAATGGACATTATCAAAGTACCTGCAAGGCACTAACCTGAGTATCTGAAATGTTGGAAAATAAACAACTAAAATATTTGTCGATAATCATTCTATTTGCTCAGTAACTGCTAAGTATTTTCAGTCAGGTTTCACTTTAAAGTAAGAATGGGGCCATTAAAAATACAGTAATGAGCTGCTCAGAAGAAATCAGGAAAGACCAGTCAATTGATGGGACATTCATATGTCTGTGGGTACTTCACATCTACAGCAGGACATTTTCAGATAAACCTTTTTGCAGTATTCTTTCTAAAATATATTCAAGAGTTTCACAGAACTTTATAAGAACCAAAACCTAGATTCTAGTCAGTTTTAAGCGACTTTTTATAGGTGGCATCATGTTTGAAATCTAAAAGTCATACGCTAAAATTGTTCAACAAGATGAATTTGCAAACACCACAAGGCCTTCAGTTTTCACAGTGATCCAGTACAAGGGAAGCCAAATTTGTAATCTCTGTGAGAATTCTATCGAACCCCACAATCTTGTTCAGATACTTCACTGGCAATATTTGTTGATTAATTCATAGTCCACAATGTCTGTTCTCATCTCTGGCACCAACTCAAGCCAGAGACTTGTTCTACATGTTTCTCTGTTATACTGCTTCCACATAAATTCACATTCACATGGAAACAAAATCTTAATTCTCAATGAGTAATCCCTCAACACAATTATTTCTTTTACTAGCACAGGTTTCTTAACTGACTGTTTATGCGTGGCATACTTTCCACTTGGACATGTGTAGTCTGCCTTCTCTATAACCAAATAGATTTTCTTATGCCAAGAGCCAAGCTACCATTCTGCAGGTCTACCCCCATTTTGTTTTGCATTTTTGTGACTTTGCCCAGCTACTTTTTGAGATCTTCTTCACTGTTGATCCCAACTTCCACCACTTCTTGTATTAAAAGTGTTGTCTGCATACCGACCCACTTACAGAGCAGACATATACATCCTCAAAAGATAGACCTTTGAAGAATGCCCAGACCTATGACAACATGCAAGGAACCACTTCCAAACACGAAATTAAGATGTTAAGTTCACAGAAACTGTTAATATGTTTAAGTTATTGGAATCCACCTGCAATTACCGCAGGTTTTGTCATGCGGTTTCAGCATGCAAGATGGACCTCACTCTTTGATACTTCCTTTTAGGGGGAAAGAGGGAGGCACAAAAAGAAGAATCTGTATTTTCTACATAAAAATGCCAGAAAACCTAGGTTCAAGCTACTCAAAGTCAGCATAAGTTTAGCAAGACTGGTTATGCTGTAAAATGACAGCCCAGTGATTAGATGACCTGCACAGAGAGTCTGTTCCCTCACTGGGCTGCTTGCTGGAACAGCAGCTGTGCTCCAGTTTTAATCCTGAGCTCCTGATGGGCCGGACAGCCCAAGTGTGAATTATTCCAGCATGAGCATCCACGTGTTCTGAGAGACATGGCAGAGCTGGGCACACAAAACAGTTTTGCTTTGAGCTTGAAAAATCTGCGGCAAACAGAGTTCAGCCCACAAAACCTTTAGAGACACCAATGGGCATTCATATAACTTTCCGCAGCAGCCCAGCGGAAGTGCTGATCACAATATGGCTTGTTTCATTTCAGTCAACAGCCAGGCAAGGTCAAGCAGCTGGAGCAAACTGAATACATCCTGATCTACAATTCCTCCATAATACCACTGACATTTTTATCTAGATGGCTATCTTCAGAATAGGAATTAAGTGCATTAAACAATACCACCTCCCTTTTCTTTCTGCGCCCTGATCTCCTTTACTTGCTTTCCAAGTCTAACCTGTAATTTTACAGAATATAACATTCTCTAATTCTTAAAGATGCCTTCTTGGATAAACTTTTTTTTTTTTGAAAAAACCTCTCCTCTTCCTACTTTCTTACTTGCGGCCTCTTCAATACCTGCCATTCACTGCGACAATCAATGCCAGCAGCATCAGTTTTGCAGGAAATCATATAGGTGATTTCACACAGTTTTATGGTGGTTACGAGTTCTCATACAAGAACAATATAAACTTTAAACCCCCCTCCCTCCCAATTTTCACAGTCATGAGATAAGAGCTGTCAGCAGCAGTCTGGTTTCCTTTTTGAGACAGATGATACATGTTTCAAAAGACTGCACTGAATATGTAATTACCTAAAGATAGGTAGCCCATTGAAACTCTCCTTCCTGATTTATGGGGCATAACAATCTCTCTCAGTCAAAAGAGGCAGTAAGACTTCTGATTATTGAAAAAATTATGTTCATAGATCAGTATATAAAATCCTAAACAGCAACTCCATTTCTCAGTGCACCTTTTAAGAGGCAGATTAGGTTTTGAATGATCTTGAATAAAAGAAAAACAGACACACCCTACCCCCAAATATACTTTTCAAGAAAAACTTGAAAATTAAAGCTGTGCAGAAAGAAATTGGGACGTTGTGAACAGAAACAAAAGTATACCGTGCAAGCCTGATGTTACTAGACAGAGCATGTTGTCAGATATCTACTGTTCCTGAAGAATCAGATGTGAAAACATGAAAAGAAAAGCATGCTCTTTTTAAAATTTTTTTTTTCACAAACAGAAATACATATCCATTTAAAAAACTTTCCCTATCATTCAGTACCTTATCTATATCTTAGAAGTAGACGTAATCATCGTAAGCAATGATAACCAGTGCATTTCTGTTGGAGTACAGAATGAGTAACCTTCAACCTAAGGCTGAAGGCCAGGCAACTAACCTTAGAGATATATTTACGTTTTACTTTTAAAATACACTTTTTGCCATATATTTAATTAAAAATTTTTAGATTCCAAGTGTGTAACAGGGAAATAAACTAAACATAATAAACGTGACTTACAAAGATTACCTCAGAGTTAGAGCATAGGAGGGACTTGGCTGTAGAACAAACAGCTTCTGGAGATGTTCCAGGACAACAAACTCCCTTTTTTTCAATTAGATGATCTAACAGACCCCGTGATGATCCAGCACAACAAACAAATTGTCTGAGGACATGCCAAATAGTAAAAAATAAACAGTAAAATATGATTTTTGGCTCTTAGCACTAGGAATTTATTCTCATTAAAAGGGGGCTCTTCTGCAAATAAAATCCAGTATTGGATTCCACCCTTATGATTATAATAAGATCCTCTTGTCCTAAAAAACTGAAAAAGTTTGCTGCAGGCGATTAAGAAGTTTAATATAGGGACTACCCTTCATCAACACAGTGAAATGGTTAGCATGCTTCCAAGTCAGTCACATTTCAGTGTTTAGGAAGAAGACAGTTTGAAATCAAAATCAAACCAAAAACCAAACCCTAAACAGCACTGTCTAAGGACTCATCACTGTAAAAAGAGCTCATGTGTTTGATCTTCAGTCATGAAAACACGTTACAGAAATCTGAAAAAAAAAATGCCGTACATAAATACGCACACACACACAAACACATTTTGGGCACATAAACACACACATGTAGACTTTAGAACAACAGAAATATCCAGCCCAGACAAAAACTAAAAGGTGAAAGGAACCCAGGATATATGTAACTCATGGAAGAAACAACAGCAGTTTAATAGTGAGAAGGCAGTGCTACAGGGGACTTAACTGGCTGCTTGTCTCCCAGTGTGCTCCAGTGCACAACTTGTGTGTTTGGAGTGCATTTTCCCCCACTCACTTTCTCATCTGAAAAGCTAATGAAGTCTCAACAAACAGACTTAAGTTCAAACATCATTAATTCTGCTATTAAGGTATATCACCGAGCGGTTCTCCCACTTATATAGTTATCAAGTGCTTGGCAACAAGGGCATTTATAATTCATTTCTCTAAAGAAGGAAAGAAAGACCTGAATTTTATTGCAGATCACTAGCTGTGTCATTCTTTACAGTTTCAAGCCCCAGAACAGCAGCAAGATGACGACAAACCCCCCCAACTAAGTGCACAGTAAGCTGCTGCCAAAATGGCATCAACAATTACGCTACAGATCTGTAAAACAGAATGTATCAATCAATCTTTCAAAGCACTACTTCTGATAAAAAAGTTAACAGGGGCCTTCAGACTAGGGTAACATCAGGGCCCTCTAAATCTGTCTTAAAAATAAAGATTCGGTGAAGCCATATTCATTAATAAAAGTATGGTTGCTGAATCATAGGCAAAGCACAGCAAAGGGGTGTCTCCTCTAAAAGTCAGGTTCAAGACACCAGAAGGCATCAGCCTTGAAGCCCTCCCCTCTCTTCCCCTACGTGGCAGTAAGGAGCGGACCAGGGAGGGTCTGTTCCAGTCGCCCCCTCCATGCAGATATCTCCCTTCTTCCTCCACTGCAACTCCACTGCCACGTGCATTATGGGTCCAAAAACATTTCCCTGCCATATGTTTGGCACGCTTTGCTTACAGGACAGCAAGCTGTTACATACGTTTCCTTTACAGGAACAAAAGCATATCCAGTGTGAGATCAACAGTCTGCATTTTGGCCACAGAAGACACATGCCTGGTCATTTGATGGGGAGGGATTATAATACACAAGACTTCCACAGGCACTTGAGAACACGTGGCTTGCTCCAGCTGGAAGATGAGCATAACCATTCACAGCAGCGTGGTCTCTGCTGAACACGTGGAAAGGGCTTCAAGCTGTAGATCATGTTAAAAAAATTGGGATCTCAAGTTGCACACAGTGTTTTTGTTTTCTTGTTTAATTTTCCCCTGTTTAAAAGCAACTTCTTCAGTTATAATAGTAAAGCTGAATACCGTGCAAAGAACTGGAGAGCAGGAAATCGTTGCTGTAAGGTGCCAATAAGCAATTAGTGCTGTCCATTGTGGGTTCTCAAATGCAAAAAAACCCCCCAACCAACCCCAAACAAAAAACAAAAAACCAGACTGGTTTCCACAACAGTTGCTCCCTAAGCTCTCTGCCCACATGAAAGGGAAAAATAATAAACAATCAGTTGGTTTGGGGATTTAACCACCACATTTAGTGCAAGGTGGATGCCAAATATGCTATAAGGTTGAAGAATGCAACACTGTGCAGTGTGGGGATAGTAACTGATCATCTTGGAGTTATATTTACACATTCAAACTATTTTCAACCAAGAAGGCTTTCACAGTGCAAGCAGGAGATCACACTGTGAGGAAGAACTCAACAGCCCACTTGAGAAAACACAAGACTTTGGAGCACTTGATGCTGAATATTTAGTTAGTTCCAGTTTAGTATGGTCATCTAGTTAAAACAGTGATGGCACCTGAAGTTCTGGCGTGAATAAGCCAAGGTATTTAACCTTAAGACAATGACTTCCGTGAATACAGACATCACCCACTGAATCTCAGTATGTTTGAACTTGTGGAAAACAGTAGTTCACTACCTAACTGTACATTCATTATAGCACCACAGAACTGGTAAGTGTCCCCATTATCCTCACTGTGTCACCACTGCAGCCACATACATACATCTTAAGCAGGGTACTTCCCACCCCTTCCTGCTGCTGTTTCTCCATTTCCAGTTTCCTTCTGCTTTCTACAGAAGTCTTCTGACACCATCAACCCATCCACCTCTCACAGATCCATTTCCTGCCCAGTGTAATTGTCATCAAAACATTCCTACCAACATGCTGTGCATCTCAGGGTTCATCCTTTATCTCCAGTATCACCTCAGTCTCCAATGATGCCAGTGATTTGGCAAATTGGGGGGATGAGAGGTAGGTACTATCCATCATATCTGAGAAGTCGTGGCAGTCTGGGGAAGTTCCCACTGACTGGAAACGAGGAAACACAACTCCTTTTAAAAAGGGGAAAAAAGGAAGACTAAGGGCAAATTGTGCCTGACAAATTCGGTGGCATTCTATGACCAGGTTACAGCATTGGTGGATAAGGGGAGAGCAACAGAAGTCATCCACCTGGACTCCTGCAAAGCATCTGACGCTGTCCCATGTGACATCCTTGTCTCTAAATTGGAGAGACATGGATTTGATAGATGGACCACTTGGTGGATAAGGAATGGGCTGGATGGTCACACTCAAAGAGTTGCAGTCAATGGCTCAACATCCAAGTGGAGACCAGTGACAAGTGGTGTTCCTCAGGGGTCAGTATTGGGACCGGAGCTGTTTAACATCTTTGTCAAGGTCACGGACAGCAGGATCGAGTGCACCCTCAGCAAGTTTGCCAATGACACCAAGCTGTGTGCTGTGGTCAACACACTGGAGGGAAGGGATGCCATTGAGAGGGACCTTGACAGGCTTGAGAGGTGGGCCCATGTGAACTTCATGAAGTTCAACAAGGCCAAGTGCAAGGTCCTGCACCTGGGTCAGGGCAATCCCAAGCACAAATGCAGGCTGGGTGATAAATGGATTGAAAGCAGCCCTGCAGAGAAGGACTTGGGGGTACTGGTGGATGAAAAACTGAATCTGAGCCGGCAATGTGCGTTCACAGCCCAGAAAGCCAACCATATCCTGGGTCACACCAAAAGAAGCGTGGCCAGCAGGTTGAGGGAGGTGATTCCGCCCCTTTGCTCTGCTCTGGCAGGACCCCACCTGCAGTACTGTGTTCAGCTCTGGGGTCCTCAGCACAGGGAAGACATGGACCTGTTGGAGCAGGTTCAGAGGAGGGCCACAAAGATGATCAGAGGGCTGGAACCTCTTCTATGAGGACAGGCTGAGAGAGTTGGGGTTGTTGAGCCTGGAGAAGAGAAGGCTCTGGGGAGACCTTGTAGCAGCCTTCCAGTACCTAAAGGGGGCCTACAGGAAAGATGGGGAGGGACTTTTTACAAGAGCATGTAGTGATAGGACAAGGGGTGATGGCTTTAAACTGAAAGAGAGTAGATTTAGATTAGATGTAAGGAAGAAGTTCTCCGGTTTGAGGGTGTTGAGGCGCTGGGACAGGTTGCCCAGAGAGGCTGTGGATGCCCCATCCCTGGAAGCGTTCAAGGCCAGGTTGGATGGGGCTTTGAGCAACCTGGTCTAGTGGAAGGTGTCCCTGCCCATGGCAGGGGGGTTGGAACTAGGTGATCTTTAAGGTCCCTTCCAACCCAAACCACTCTATGATTCATTTATTTATTTTTATTTTAGTCAGCTCCTCCTTTATTCTGCAGAGTAGTTCTTCTGTCACTAAAGCAGCCCCAATGCTCCAAATGAACAAACATGGTAATTTTCTCAAGCAATGTTGGGATCCACTGCTCCAGGTGACTTCCTCCCAAACAACAGGGCATTAAAAAGCATGAGATGGCAGAAGGGGAAAGAACTGATGGGCCAGAGCTGACTGAAGGCAGCATATGTAGAAGCTTATACAGACCTGAGCAAGACAAGCTAATATAAACATGGACTCATTAATAAGCAGATATGAAGTGCATCTCTTTCCTCTCTCTTTTTAACACATAACTAGCCCACCTACAAGTTTATTTTTAATCTGTATTTGCAGTACTTAGTAAATTATGCAATTCTCACTAAGATCTGAATTAGAAAAGAAGAAAGGTAAATTAGGTTATAAGCAGACAACCAATATCACAATCAATGAAGCTTTCATAATTTAAAAAAAAATTCATTCATCAGCAACCAGATCTATTCTTAATCTCTTAAGAATACCTGACAACCATTGCAGTTGGAGGTGGCAGAACTTTTCCTAGATACCTCATGATTTCATTAATATTTAATTTCAACAGTCCTTTGATCCCCTCTTCCAAAACAGTCTCTACAAATACCATATCGAGAATCTCTAGTACTGACATTAAAAGAAGGCTCCAAATTTCTTCTCTAAATCTATGGATGCATATATATTGAATTTTAAACTACTGACATTTTAAGAGGCATCTCTAATTTATTTACTGATTCTTTGTTTCAGCTCTAGCTTGCATGTTACTCAAGAGCACAGGTATGAAGGCAAATGGTAATAAAACTATTTAAGTATATAAAGGAGAATTTTAATTCCAAAAAAGTTTTGGTAGAGAAGTAGATAACAAAGGTAACAGCAAGATGGAGGTAGGTTTAATGCAACACATCAAGAGGAACAGAGACTGAAGGAATACACACCTGGCCAGACCTCAGAACTGCATTAATGGGGGAAGAAGTGCAACAAGTGAGATGCTGAACAGGGACAAGCAGCAGTGTGAAGACTATTGTGAGAGAGTAGCTGAAATAATATTTGCCACATATATCAAAGTTAAAATTGTTCAAATGAAGATCAGCATAGACAAACAAGTCTGAGATCTGCCCAAAGAAAACCTACAAACATCTGTAAAAAACAAATGGAGTTCCTGTGAGGAGAGATTAAAATGTGATCACAGGTATTTGAACTGGAAATTAAAAAAAAATTTTAAAAAATTGGGTACTTTTTTTTTTAAATGCAAGTATAACACTACATGTCTCAAAAGCAAAACAGAAATCCCTATTTTCTGTAACTGTGCCAAAATTATGGGCTCTCTCTGATGACAAATGCAGAAATCTTCCAGCTCATTTCCCTAGCTTGGTCCCTTTCCAAGTTCCTCAGCCTTTTCTTGATTTGAGTAGCCAAAATATCTCCTTTGCCTACTGACAGATACATAAAGACATAAAATTTTCTCCCAAATCCACTGTTAAAACAGAGAAACAGACAAAACATTAATATCATGAGAATACTCTGCCACCCTCCCTGTGACCATTTCAGCTCTTTAGTTGACCCCCCCCGATAAAACTTGCGAAAGACCTTTTAAATGAGAAGAAATTGCCTGCTGATTGTCTTTGCTCCACTACTCTCCACACACACTCAAATAATTCTAGAAGATGAGTGAGACTATTTCTCTTTGCAGAAACTGTGCTGCCAAGATTAGTCCTTACCTCTTCTAGGTGAGCATACTAGCTCACCCAAGCAAGCCATTCTGGGGTCTGTCTGTGTTTATGACAGATTTTTATGAACTCTTAAGTTTTACAGGTGAATTGCTTGACCAGAAAGAATGAAATCATCACTAACTCTATTACACAAAGACAAACTTTGGACATTGTTGTTGGTTAGAACTAAGAATGGTTTTTTTTGTTTGTTTGGGGTTTTTTTGTTTTGTTTTTTTAAACACACTTAGCAGCTGCCAACTGCCCCAAATGAAAAACTGCCTCCTCAGTATCTCCACAAAGTCAAATTTCTACTGTGATATGTAAACACATAACACTCTTCTATGTAAAAGGGTACTCTTCCAATAGATCAGAAACCAAAACAAAATACATGGGCTTTTTTGGATTGCCCCGAAGTTTGGCACATTTATTGGGTACTGGAGTGGTGAGAGGGAGAGGAAGCTGGTAACATTAATGTTCCTAACTTGAGCATCTGTAATTAAATGTGTATGTAATTCTGAGATACAGCTTTTTCTTTCCCCTCCCAAATTTAATTCTTCTAAATGTTGCTATTCTTTTCCTGCAATACGAAGGTGACAGACCAAACCATGGCTCAGACTGCAAAAATGTTCTGTCTCAACACTTTCCTCTGTATTTAGAGTACAGCACTCACTGTACAGTCAAAAAACTGAAAACAAGATTTAGAGTCCAAATGTTAGCCCAGGCACACGCTTTAAACTCATGAGACAGTGCATCTGCAAAAAAAAATATATCCAAATGAATTTCTAGCTTATCAGTTTTCACTTGAGCAGAGTGGATGGAAGAGACAGGCTAAGCACCGAATACGAACTATGCTCAATCAGTATCAGTTTGCATAACATGACTGGCAGAAATTTGAAGAACGGTAAGAAAAATGCTACAATTGGCATTTGTAGACTTTTTTTTTATTTTGAAGAAATGTTAGCAGAGTATAACAAAATTCTGAAGAATCAAACTACTTTTGAAAACAAAACAAACCACATATATGAATACATGCTTGCAGGGCTGAGAAAATTAAAGAATGAAAAAAAGAGCTAATAAGAAAAGGGGATTGAAGCTATAGTGAAAAATTATGGGAATAGAAGGGCGATGCTCAGCAGCAGTAAAATTTAGCGCAGGTGGAGGGAAGAAAGGAGAAGGTCCTGATCCAGATGCAGAGAATCCAGATGACAAAGAAAATAATATAGGTATTTGACAGAAGAGGGGAAATTAGTGGGAGGAATGCCTGTCAGCTCCACATTCCCTTCCCTTGAATGCAGGATCGGAGTAACCCTTTCCTTTAAGTTTCCTTTTAAGTTTCTTTAAGACAATCTCCCTGCTTCCCAAATGTGAGTGTCATATTCTTTGTTACCAGTAAAACCAGGAAAGGAAACAGGACTTGTGGCTGTGGTGGGGAGAGGGAATATAAGAGATTTGGCTATTCTTTAGAAAAGCCGTGACCCTTTATGTAGTTTTAACCTCTTCCCTGATGAACGTGTTCATGATCTCGGGCAAACCTAAAGAAAATCCTGGCGCTAGAGTCCTGGTACTTGGGGAATACAAATCTAACCTCTGTCAAATACTTACTGGGTTCTTCCCTGTAGAATGAAATACCTGCCAAATTTCACAGTTTCTTCACTCTTATACCACTAACAATACACTTTTCACCAACATCTCATTAAGCCTACAAACCACAATCACCTCCCCTTTACTGCTGACAGAGATTTATGAAATCACATCTTTTTCATAAAGTATGCATGATCTTCTCCCTCACATTACAGTTCCAGCTCTGCCAACTTGCTCCAGTTGCTCCCCACACCACTCAGTAGAGCTGGGGGCGGTTGCAGCATTCCCACAAAGATGTCCAGCCTGCTGCTAGCACTTACTAGGGACAGAGCAAAGATAGTATGTGTATGTGTCTCACATGTTTCTCACTGAATTTTATAAAACTCACCACTCTGGAAGACCATGAACTATCATCACAAATCCTCTGAATGTGCCACACCTGGACTGCAAATTCTGGGCTATGCCTCTTAACACATAGCATGTCTTCTCATTACAGCTGCCAGATTTGAAAGAGGTGCTGAGTCTTGAGATTTGTCTGCATTTATGTTAAAGGTATCCAAAACATTCTAACCAGTAATTTGCAAACTGACCCCAAAGATGCAGTATCTGATTTGGATTGTGAGCATCACATGTAGTAAATGTATGAATGACAAGTTGGTATGAACTAAGCTAAGGACCATATCAATTCCAATTGCATGTACATGTATTCTTTCTGCCAAATTTGTTTGTTGCAGATTTAGAATTTTGCTATTTGAGAAAAGGATGTGGTTATTTTCTTCCACATCAGCAGCCCCTGAATTTCTAATGCAGTAATTTGAATAGAATTCCTGTCCCCACTATTTGCATTAATTACATAAATACAATGTATTGCATAAAATATATAAATTGTACATATATAAATACAATGTATTATATAGATTATTGAATTATCCAGCTAGGAGCATTAGTGAATCAGCAAAGATGATGCTTTAAGTCACTAGTGATTCAATGCTTTAGGAGACTGCTGGTAGAACTGTCCTGTTGAAAACCTTGGCATTTTGGAGTGGGGGCAGGGGGAGAAGAGAAATAAGAATGAGGGAAGGAGAAGCAGGTTAGGCTAAAGAATGAAAAGAACTATAATAAATAACGCAAAGACCCTGCCTATAGAAAATTCCATGTAGATTTCGGGAGGGAGAGGGTGTTCATCCTAGACAAAAATCTTCACCTAGCAATTATATTCTCCTTAGTTTTCATCTGAGCGAGCACTTATTCTTCTATTTCTCCTATCAAAACCAAGCCACACTAACCCTGCCATGTTTCAGCAGTGAGCAATATCAATATATTTCCCTCCAAAAACCCTCTTGTGACTTACTTTTTGTGATCCCATATTATACTCATTAATATTGCCTTGAAACAGTATTTTAATATTTATGATAAAATCAGAACTTCTCTTAGAAAAGTATATGGAATAAGTTATACAATGTATTCTTCAGACTAGGAAATATTAATGCTTTGCTCAATACTGGAAAGCAAGGAAAATGTGAAAAAAGTAATGGCAAGATGCTGCCTTAAGTCAAGATCAGAATCACTTACACCACTTAACTGGATGAATCAAAGCTTGGAGATGAGCTTAAATTTCTGACAGTTTAGCTCAAACCAAGCCAGAAAAGCCTCAAGCAACTCCACTGTTCTGAATTGTTTTAGCGTTTCTAAACAAATCAGAACAGCAAGTGCTATTGGAGACATAAACAGATTTCCTATTTAAAATGCTCAACTTTAAGGCTATTGACCACATTCCCTCCCTTCCTGTCCCAATTTAAACTTGGCTTTCACAGCTCCTGCTGAAATCTGAGGTGAGCCAACTTTGAACCAAATTTAGTTTTGTCTGCTTTTAATTTGATTGGACTGGCTTTCAAAACAAAGCAAGCAAACCCTCACAACACAGGGATTTCAAGTTGCTGAACTTGTTTTGCATAATCTCCTCCTTTTTATCCTAACATTACCCCCTTATTCTGGGCTGAGAAAATATGAAAAATACATTTTCAAAAGGAGTTTTTCTTTAGAGGTTAGAAACTGCTTTAAAAAATGAAGGTTAAGAATTTAAAATTAAATCAATATGCTCATCAACACTTTAAGTAACACTGAATATGTACAGAGGATGTGCAGAAAACATGGCTTGAAGCTGGAGTTGTACAAAAAAACCCCCTCATTGATAGTGGAAATAACCTCAAATCAGACACCTTTTAAAAGCATCAGAATGAAAAAGGTCCCTCTTACCACATGCCAACTAGAAGGCATGTTCTCACAACCCAGCAATTTTGAGAGTGCATGCATTGCCTTACCTACAGCCCTGCTCTTGGATGCCCCACTGATTTATCGTCTACCTGCTCCTGGCAAAATTTATTAAGTCTTGTTAAAAATAGCCCCGTATGATTATTCAGCAGAACTCAGGCAGCTAGAATACTCCTATTTCTGTGACAAGTTCAAACTGATCCCTCCAGAAAGAAATCGGCTTACCCAGTATACACTGTTGTTCTTACAACAGGTGCCCTACCACAGTATGAACTAATCATCTGAAGATCAGTTTCCTGCCCTCCTTGGCATGAAGTTGTGCAAGTTTAAAACATAAAGGAATGAGCTACTACGTGATACTTTTTACCAGTGAAAAATTCTTAAATCTTTGAAGATTGAATTCTTACTCTTGTCTCTCATAACTCTCAGGAAGCTTTTTCTGACTCTAATGATCCTGCTCTCTTACATCGCAGGAAGAGTTTCAAGAGCAAGGAGACTAAGTATTTCTGCCAAGAATAGTTAGAAAATGGACTCTCCAGTCAATCATTCCCTTAGCTTGCTTAGGTTTATCCCATACTTAGGTAAATATGATCTATACCTCAAGCCAAAGAAAAGCTCCTACTGACCACAACATGCCCAAGATTTTACTCTTACTACTCATTTATTTAGAAAACAAGGAGAAAATGGTATGTTTTGAAAATTAAGTTTTAAATTATCAGTCTGTTGACTGAGTATCAAAGGTAATCTAAGCAAAGAAGCAGCTTGTATCTCAAGCTATTAAAGTGATAGGCTAATTATAAAGTGTTGTGTCCCACATGCAGGTAATAGAATAGCTATATATACCTGGACTAGCAGTAAAGATATTTGTAATATTTGCTCTGTTATATTATTCATAATATACTTCATTGGCCTGGCAGCAGTGTGTTAAAATCAGACAAATGGCAAACCAGTTAACGATTAACCCCTGCTATTTCTACTATCGCCATGACTCGGCCGTGGAATACCACCAGCACTCCTGCAGAAGCAACAATCAGTTCAGCTAGTACTTTTAACGTTCCTACTTCCTCCAAGTGAGTTCTTTCCTAAAGTCCAGTCTTTTTAATATTTTAGCTACCAGTGTTCTCCAAAGCTGCTTCTTGCCATACAGTCAGGTTCTAGTTTCCCCAGGTAGAAGTATGGTCCTAAGGTTGTTCTGCACTACCCTCCTCTGTGAAACAATTTTTTTTCCTTCTCCAGGTTCAGCATACTTTTGTTATTTCTTTCCCATACGCTTCACACAGGAACAGTTTCCAGCACCAAAATAGCTCTTCCACCACTGGGAAAAGAGAAAGTAGACCCATTTTCCTGTACACTTCTTGAAATGGTCTTCTTGCCAAGCATTGTTCCTCATCTGTTGTGGAACATGACACCCTATTTAAATGTCAACAGGAGTTCAACTCAGGCAACCAGTGTGTTTTTGAAGTGGCTCTACTCCGAGCTTCTTCCCTACTACCAGCAGGTTACTAAGAGACCACGTTTACAGCCTCTGGATTAATAATAATCCTAATGTCATGTTATTTTAACCTTTATATACACCAAAATTAGAGGAACTGTTAAATTAAGAATTTCTCATCTCTGCACAGCTATTGGTACTCTGGCATATACACACAGCACTGCACTTCTAAAGCCACAATCACCAAGTAACTCAGTGGTCTGTGAGCTAAAACCGAGTCCCGTGCATGTCTGTACCATGACCAGTGTAGACTCACTTTAAATGACAGGATCTAACACAAAAGCCTGAATCTGCAGCGGCCAGGCTCCAAATGTGCATTAGGAATGTTGAAGAATGAAAAATTTACATTAAAAGCAATACACAGAAAAGTATTGTTTAGGTAGTCACTAAGGAACTACACACTTACTAATTTCACAACACTAAAAGTGTGAAAAACCCTAACTTAATAGAAATAGAATACTTAAATATTACTAATTTATTCAGTCTAACATTTCTTTGAATGTTTGCTCAAGTGATCACAGTTGATAATTTTAATAGTGTGTAAATTTTCATTTTAAAAAAAAGTTACACTCTAGCAAACATAATTATTAAAAGTGAATTGGAAAGGACTTTTTATAAATCCTTAACTCCTGAAGCTTTTTGGTTAGCTTCCAGGAGGAAAGGAGAACATATAAACACTCATACAAAAACCCAAATAATGTGTGTAATTAGTACAGCATTTTAATATAGCTTCAGAAAAATATACCTATATAAGATCCCCAAATACCTTGCCTTTACTTGTTCTGGCTTTCTGCTTTTGTATCGTAACTGCCAAAAGCCAACATTTGAGAGGAAAATTGAAAATAGTTATTCTTTTTGTTTGTTTGTTTATTTTTAGAGTTTCCTTTGCCTAAGGAAGCACTGCTCAGTGAATACACTGATGTTCTTGAAGTAAGAGATCAACTGCATGGCAATTGATAGTTGCTGCAAAATAGTTGTTAAGAAGATCAAGGAAGATTCACCACACTGAGGGTTGGCTTCCACTGCCATCTCAGTATATCAAGAGTATTTCAGCTGTCTTTGAGAAGAGGGTTTTCTGTTGCCCAAGCCCACAGTCAAGAAGAGTCAGGCTCTAGGAAAGAGTTCCTCAGGAGATCTTGAAGTACAGTACTTGGTCACAGAGAAGACACTGATACAGCATCAGCTGCAAGCAAGCCTAACTCTTAGAAACCAAACGAGTTCCTACATTGAAATCTCAGGATTTTGGTAACAGTGCAAGTTGTCAGCTAGTTATTTTTTAGGTAGTGTTGATAATGCCTACTTTTGTTTCCAAGCTAACTCTTGCGAGATCTTTATTATGAAACCATATAGCTAAAACTCACTGGGGTATTCCTCATACGTGCTTCAAAGCTTGTTTCAAAATAGGTGCTAGAAGACATAGCGGTATCTTCCAAAGAAGGTACATATAACCTCTAAATGAAGAGTTCACAAAAAAAAAAAAAAATCTTAGTTGAGAGTATATAATACCTTAGGTAGGAGAAATGCAAAGGTTTAATGGGAGGGCAATATACTGAAAAAATCCAATTTATTTGACGGTCAAAGGTGCCTGAATAGGAAGAAAATAGTCTAAACCAGCCAATACAAAGTGGAATGAGATACCAGTACTTCCCACAAGGTGCTTTCAGGTCTTAACAAAAGCTAAGCTTCTGAAAATCTCTACAATTCATGGCTGAAAAAACCAGAACACAACTGACAAACAACTGCACACCTAGAAAGTTTGATATAGTACAGTAATTTGCAATTTGTGCATACTTTTCCATTTTTCTCAGGAAATGTTTAATTTGCTGTCCAAGACAAAACAGTCTTTGGTCATCATAGATGATTATTAAATTAAAAGAACTATAGTCAAACAATAACTACAGACTCTGCTAAACAAAGCAGTAACAAATAAGGATTATAAAAACAAAAAAGATGCCAGAACAATCTTATTTTGGTCCTTTGTGTACACAGGAAGATCTAAAACCATAACTGAAGACTGGTGTATCAACTTTTCCGTAGGTCATCTAACTCCTTTCAGTGAGCAAGCCAGCTGCTTTCAGCATGATTCAGGGCAAAGTTACAGACTTTTCTCCAAGTCCTGCTTCATCTCCATAGAAGGTGTGTGGAAGTGCATCCATACAAGCAGCAAGGAAAAGGCTGCAAAGCAAGTTCCTGGTCAAATAATACAAGCAAACAGGTGGACAAGAGGAGGACTGTGGATAGACAAAACAGCTTCTCTTATTTCAAATATCTGAATACATTGTTTTGGAGAACTGGAGTCTACCCTCATCTCTAGATCCCATTGTAAGTTTGCCATCTGATGGATGTCTGATTTGAGAAACAGTGATGCTTAGATAAAGAGGCTGGTTGAATACCTGTTTGGTTGATTTTGAATTTAGAAATAGCATCTAAACATTTGCTCTATTACTAAAATACTGTGATACAAAATTAGCAATCATTAATTCTTGTACTATACAACTACCTTCTGGCTCTGTAACACTACATACTAGAAACCTCTTCCCTGGATCTTAACTAAACCCTAAAACATTTCATTCATGAAAAAATGTAAATGCCTGTAAAACGTCAAGTAAGGTTATGCACCTTACACACAGTGTGACATATTTCTTTTGATCTCTACTTCTTTTGCGTTGTATATCACCAGAACCACAGTGATCTGAAATTGTTTTACAAATCTCTGAAAAAAGGACAGCTGAACTTGACTCATGTCTCATAAGAACACTTAAATTACCGAGATTTGAATTGTTGTATGTCAACTCATTACCAAGAACTATGAACTTCGTATTAAATTGTTACACATCCATTTCATTCATATTCAAGGTCCAAATTGTTTCTTCCTCTCTCTCCCTCTCAGCAACTTTAGTTAAATTCTTTAAAAAAACCACCCTTCACTGGCTTCCATTTGTAGACCTAATATTGCAAAATGCCTTAACATAAATAAATGTACGTAGTCAGCAGAAACCGGTGCCTGATCTGCAAGAACAGTGAGCACTCACAGCTACAAGCAAAGCCAAGGGAAGGGGAGGAGGGAGGGAGGGAAAGCTGGCCGAGGGGGCAGGGAAGGAAGCTGTGCTCTGAAGATATGGTAGAAATTTTGTAATTGTTTAAAATTTGGCAAACGACAACATCTGGCAACCTCCGCAGCAGCAGGTTCTGAGTCCTGCCTATGTTTTGGTCCCTTATGCAATGCAGCAGGAAGACATTCATACATCTGATATAACCTGAAATCACATTTCATTTTAGTAGTAATAGCTAATAATAACTCCTCCACTTCCCAGGCAAGGAGAAACCAAGCCTAAACATACAAGAACATCAGTTTTGCTAGCTTATGTGCCAACATGGAAAATCCAAGCTCAAAGAGTCTCATGAAACTCAAGAGAGTAGACATGTGGGTAAACTACATCTCACTTCTGCACATTTAATGAATATTTATTTTTACGGACAGAGATTTGAAGAGTATCTTTTTCTCCTTGGAATCCCATCTCCAAGGAATTTGGGTCTGCTTAAGCTTTGCTTTCCACATTTTTCTACTAATTTAGAAACTATATATATAGGTAATAAATATAACAAGCCACGTAAAGCATAAGGCATGCCAAACTACCTTCTCTTTTCAATATTTTTAGATTTGGCTTAATATATTAACATGGTTAGACCATGGTTAGGTAAGGGCAGCTCTCACTGCAATAAAAAGGGCAAAGTTTAACTTAAGCTGTAGGTAGTGTGGAGGTTTGTATCTTCTATTTATAAGAAGTTACCCAATTTAGTATTTTAAAATTTAAATATGGAGTTTGAACTCTATTTTAGGGCTGTTTTCAGACTTGAATGAGCAAATACTTGATCCGGGGCCCTTGGAGCTTTAGAACGCTTTTGAGAATAATTTTCTTTATTGAAAAAACGTATTTCTCATTTAAGAAATGACATTAAAAATGTCTCTGATATTACAGCTTTCACACAAAACTTATCATGGATTTTCACTCTGAAGACAGAGTACTTTTCAAAAGATTTCAATCAAAGTGTGTTTCTCCATCCTAAGATTGTCTTCAGAAAATTCATTCACTCTTATCTCTTCATTTGAAGCTAATGGACCGGAAAATTTAAAGAGGCATGAATGTTATTTGGGGGATGGGGAAAGAAAATATCGGGCAGTGGTGGAAGGAAAGGCAAAAAACACTACTCAGCACTCCTCAGAGAAAGCAACAGACTGCAGAGCGCACCGAGAACAATTTTACCATGTAAAAATATTATTCCACTTTTTGCTTAATTTAATTTTATTCTGTTGGCAGAAAGCATTTGAGCGCTCTTATCTTTTTTGGCTTTCTTTAAAGATGAAGAAAGAAAGTTTGCTTCTCCTCAGAGTTAGAGCAGATGAGGCAATCTTCAAACCCAGGCCTCAACCAACCAACTTGCTAAGGGTTTCCCACTCACCAAAATTCATCTCATTCCAAGTAAATGCCTGGAACCTGCTTTCACGGTATATTTCAAATATCATTTTCAATTTTTTATTTTTTTTTTTAAAGTGTTTCCTTGAAGCACATGGATCACTTCATGCTGAACTACCCCGTGAGCAAGACATGGTCACACAGTGATGTCTTGTGATACACATTTGCCAAATATTTGTTGTAAGAGACAGGGAAACAAAACTGGCAAGAATAAAAAAAGGTAACGT
Organism: Haliaeetus leucocephalus; assembly: GCF_000737465.1. Lineage (NCBI taxonomy): Eukaryota > Metazoa > Chordata > Aves > Accipitriformes > Accipitridae > Haliaeetus > Haliaeetus leucocephalus. The sequence goes on from NW_010973325.1 coordinate 4,788,086, forward strand.
TGCGCGTACAGAAAACACACTGTTCTTTCCTCACTTTCTACAAAGAAAAAGAGAAACAAACACAGTTCACCACAATTTATACAATTCAGCAGGTGAAATAACGTCAGCTTAACGTAGTCCTTTTCCACCTAGTGCCAAATACTCCAATTTACCACAATGTGATTTTGTGATCTCATCAACCCAGTGCCCGGAAGGGCTCTTTGGAGGCACCCGGTGCTGCACTACCCATCCCGTGTCAGCACCTCGGGCACCGAGCCGGTGCTATGCCTCCCGGGCTTGGCCTTTTACAGGAGCAGCGAGGCAAGGATCATTATTCAGCCAGCCAAAGCTTCCTGCTCCAAGAAGCTGCCCCATGTCCAGGGATGCCCGCAGTCACCCAGCCAGGCCGGAGCAGCCCACCTGGGATCCGCGTTTCTGGCTGGGCAGCTGGCGGGGAGCCGCTGTGGGGTACAGGCAGTGCTATAGGGCAGGGGCTGCACCACAGGTGAGCGGGGACCTTGCCTGCACATCGGTAGACAGGAGCAGGGCAGAAGGAGAGCAAAGCGGGCACGCGTGCATTAGGTGGGAGCAGGAAAGGGAAAGAGGAGCAGAGGATTGTGTTCGGCTTTGGAAAGAGCAGGACCTGCAGTTGGAAGGGAGAGAGCATGAGGATAGAGGGGCACATGCGGCAGAGCACGGGCTGGAGTCCAAAGCTGGAGAAGTCAGAGGTGGGAAAGCATGGGGCTTAGGATGCTGAAATGGGCACCCCGGATCAGGTAGATGAATGGGATCCTAAGGAGGATGGGTTTCTACTTTGGAAGAGAGAGGTTGCATGAGTATGCTGGGCTACCATCTTTGTCTGGGATTTCCTGGACAGAAATAAACGCACATGGCTTTTCCTCCTCTGCCAGTCTTACTGCAGCTGTACTGCACAGCTGATTTACACACATGCACAGAAATGCCTGGGATTTTTCACTTTATGACAGCCTGATTAGAGGTACTGTACAAGAGCTTGAACAAGCCTCCAAAAGTTTGGAAATCCTTAAGGGAAACTTAGAGCCTGCTTTATGCCTGAAAATATTGTCAAAGTCAGGCACAAACGCATAGTTGTTGCTGCTGACAGCAGCAGCTAAGCAAACTCGGTCTGGAAATTCCTCACCCATCCTTTAGCCCAAAGGCATAATTTCTACATAGGGAAGAGTCAGAGAAAGACGACAATACCAGGCACGTTAACATAATTACACAGCAAAGCCTTCAATTGCAGAGAAAGCAATTCCTGCCTGACCATCCAGCCCCAGAACACACGCAGAGGACAGATGAAATGTCTGCTACAGTGAACAGGGCTTCACATTATCCCTGAAGAGATTTAGATCCCCTCAGAGGATCAGCAGCTGCCAAAATCTATTCTTAGCTATTTGAAAAAGTTACTGCATGTTTGAAGATGGGATACTTTTCTCGTTCATAAACATGATTTTTATTTTAGAGGAGAGTTACATAAAGTGCCTTATTGTAAGCCATATTTAGTAAACCTCTAAGGAAGACATGTAAATCCATTCCATACTATACCAAAACATTTTTAATAAAGTAAGTTTAGAAAACATAAAGGTACAGTTTAAACTTAAAATCCTAACACTGCTTTTCTGCTGGCCAGCCCATACAGATTTCAACCCTCTCTGAAGTGAACAAACGACATCTCCTACCACACACACACACACACAAAAAAAAAAAGGAGGGGGGAAACATTTAAAGGATTCTGCTACAGCAGCCACATGCTTTGTGATATGGTTTCACCTTTGTTTGAGATGCAATATAAAACCAGGTACAGCCATAATTTTTTTTTGTTATGCACACTCTTATAATGCAAGTTACAACACAGTTCCAATTCTTATTTGAAACTTCTAGGCACTAACACAAACAACAGATTCATAAAGATACACCAAGTGAAATCTAGAAAAAAAACCACGCATGCCAATGCTAGTAATGCAAAAAGTCATCTTAAGCCTCAGATGCAAGCAACACTTCCTTGGAAAAGGTAACATGATGCCTCATACAGGTAGAAGTAGTACAGTAAACACTTTACAAAATATAAACGCACAATTAGGAGTTCACAGAATTTAATGGAAGGTACTGCCACACATTTCATAAAACTGAAGCCACCTGTCCAAAAGATCTACAATGGGAAAACACAGATGAGAAAAAAAACCCCAACATCAAAATGTTTAATGCAAGGGCATAATGGAGGGTGGAATTTCTTCAAGAGCACTTTCTTTTTGGAGCCAACAGTATTGAGGGTGATTTTGCTTGTGTTGTAACACAGACAACACACTGTTTAAAACAGGTTAGGGAACATGCTATAAGAAAAATGACCACACATCTACTGAATACAGTAACAGGAAATCAAATTATATACACAGTCGAAAGGCCCTAACTTCAGACCAGCTGGCAGGACTGTTCTGGCACCCAGCCTACAGGGTGATTCTCCCCGTGTTCCTTCTCTTGGCAGGAAAGGGTGAAGCTACTCCTGGGGCAATGCAGAGAGGGAAAGAGGGACACTGGAATATTAAACTTGTACTGCTGAAACATTTACTGCTTTGAGGCAACCACTCTGGCTGCTTCTTAGAAGCTGTTTTATGGTGGAGACAGTTATATTTAAAAAGCCTAAAATCAGGCACTGTGAATACCTTTTAACTTATTATTTCATTGCTTATTATGTAAAACTAGTTCTGTTAATTTAATACATTTACTGTAGTTTTTCTTGAGATGGACATCTATGCAATGTTTTACTAATTTCTTTTTCTTGTCTTGCTGAAGTACTGGTTCAGCCATCTGCCACAGGTAGTCTTCAGTAGAAATTTAACTGTATTTAATATTAAAGTTCTTCTTCTAGACAGTTTACTATCCTTTTTTTAACATCAAATACCTGCATGACTTGACATGAGTACATTTTGAAGATTAAGTCTGCTTTGGATACTAAAAGAACTCCTCAAGTCTGTTGGATAGTCATGCTGTAGCAAAATAGTTATGGAGACTGCCCTGCCTCTTAATAATGCATCTTAAAAGAGTTTAAACTCATTTAACCTCCCAAATGCAAATTATCTTAGAAACTAGAACTAAGATTTCTTACTTTATCGTAGTTTGATTTCTTTAATTTCTAGTTTTGATTAGTAATTTCTTAGATTTTAAATATTTGGTATTAAGATAATCCTCTATTTAAAAATGAAAACTCTGAAATACTTAAAACTGACTCCCAATTTTAATTCTGTATTACAATAATGCTGTTCCACTGAAAAGTAACTTTTTTTTCCTCAGAAAGGCAGACAAAGAGCTGTTTTCTAATAATACAAACATTATAGTTGCATATTTTGCCATATATGCCTTGATACTTCTGATTTCTTTAATTCAATGGATTTTAATTTTACACGTTTATAAGAACAGGTAAGTTACATGATGAATAAGAAGTCTATACTTACTACACTTGCCGAGGAACTCATTCTCTAGAGTTCTGGCATACTTATTTCACTTCAGAGTTTGGTTCAAGCAAAATATATTTTTCACCAAGTTATTCATTGTGGTTTGGAAAAATAACTAGAAAGGCCTTTTAGTGTTATCCATTTTAAGGAGTCTAGCATGTTTCTGTACTAATTTAGCATGTCCTTGTATAAATCTTTTCAGGCTCCCTTTTTACCATATGCTGAATACATTAAAAACCTATTACACATACTCAATATTTCCTCATTGTGGTATTTTTGACATAATTATAGCTTCTTTTAAAAATAGGCAAAAACATGTTTAGTGTTTTTCCCCAAATTAAAACAAAAAAAATATCTCTTCTAAAGCCATGTGATCTTCCAAATTAATTACAGCAAGCAAGGGCAGAAGCCTTTCAAAGTCCGCTAGCCCCTTCAAGACAGACATTAACACTGTAAACAGTCTGAACTGAAATAAATTTCAAAGAACATCCTATTCTGGATTTGACTACTTTTTAATTGATTTCAGTCTAAAACTGGAGTGCTACAATATCTTGTATAAAACCTTACTAGAAGGTACAGTTCATGTTACATTTGGGAATCCAAATACTACTGTTATTTTTTTAACTTAGAATCAGTATTCGTTTTGAAAGTGGGTGACATAGCAGGAAAGAGAAAAAACACAAAAATTTAAATAAGGTTATACTTCTGGGCAATGTATTAGCATTATGCAAGGGCAGCACTGATCCATTTGCAGTAAGAACACCCATTTACTGTTTCACTATGTAAGATTAGAGCACTACATATATGTGGACCTACAGTTTAATAACTTCTGGGCTTTTTGGAAATTCAAAAGACCTTCTACAGCAATTTAGAACACACTTTCTAGAAGTGCGCTATGGAAATAAAGTCTATTAATACATGGCTGAAGACAAAAGGTCAGACGACAAGTATGCATAGTCTTCTGCATAAAATGCCTGAAGCTGCAACACATATACCTGAACATTTCTGATACTCAGAATCTCAAGATCTGGCCGTACTATAGAAGGGCCATACTACATTTTTATAGTCTAAGTTGGTATCTAAAGCAGACTCTGGACTTCAGTCATCTGAATGACACTTCAGTCCTCTGCATCACCAGTTGGAGAAAAAAAGGTTTTCAAGGAATATGAAGGAGGGAACAATTCTGAGTTCCTATGAAGTTTCAAGCAGCAGCTATGGATAGGCTCCTCAGTGTTGTTTTGCGAAACAAGTCCATCCATAAAGGAAGTCACTGCTCAGTTAAAGAAAACAATTTACATCTTGTTACGCTTAAATGTTGTGGACTATTTCCATTTCAGTTAGAACATTAAAACAACATTGAAAGTTTCAGATTCTTATTAGGTGGTGTTTTTGTTTTTTTTCTTTGGGCTGGCATGAACTAGTGGTATATCAAAAATGTTCTGAATAAGTAAATTTTCAAGACATGGACATATAGCAGGTGAAGAAAGCAGTGCCTCCGGGGGGGGGGGGGGGGAAGCACAGCCTCAAAAGGAAACAAAAATCCAGATAAAACCATTTGCAGGGACAATTCAAGATGGAGGGTTAGAAAGAATCTGACCCAGTCTGAAGAAGCAGAGGACTGCAAGACATGAACAAAGCTACCAGCTCATGCAATCACAGACAATCATTCAATAGACAGCTAGTTCAGTAGAGTCCAGAGTACGCAAGTGGTGCTTGCTCTGCTCCGCAGGCCATAAACATGACACGCTGATCTACATTAGCATGTCAGAAAAGAGCAAAAGTCCTAACTCTAAATTGTTCCAGGAAGAACGGCAAGATCAAGGGCATTGCCAGTGGCAGAGGTTCCTGCAACGGCAGGAAATGCGTTAATGAACTTGCAAGCAGCACACACCAGCTGGGTACCTAGAGTAAGGCAATAAACCACAAACAGCAGCATATTAGACATTTATATTTTGTCTCTAACCAAGTCTTCTGCATAGTCATGAATACTTCCTTAAAAGACAAAATTACATGCCTAAACTCCAGTTATGCACTAAGTGTAATTAAAAAAAAAGGAAAAAGAAGTTCCCCATGATCCCCTTCACAGTCAGGAATACTGAAACTGAATTAATATCAGATAAACATAAAGAATATAAAGTAAACAAATGAACAGTCTTGCTGCCTTTCAAAACTCATTGGATACATCAACACAGATAAGGATCTATATAACAGATAGGGGTTTTTTTTTTTCCTCCTAGAAATTTCCTAATCCATCATAAAGCATTTTGTGCAAGCTTGATAAAGTAATTCAAGCTCACTGTGAACTAGAAGGCCATTCCAATCAACACTGTCCAGGTGGATAAGAAGCTTTCAGTTTCTATCCTGCATTACTTGTGACCAGCCCACTTACAACTTCTCTAACACAGAAGTAAAAAATTAAGAGCCACAATGTCAAGAGGTCAAACCACTGTTTACATAGCATTTGGATGAGCTACTGAAGTGGTTGTGTTATTCATTGGTCGCTACCCCACCTGTTACTACAATCTTCTAATCCTGATTGCTCAATATAGATTTTCAACAGAAAGGAGAAAATTCAAGTATTAGGTAGCGGCCAGATTCCTTTAATACCCTTCACGGGAATTACTAACAAGAACTGATGGGATTTTTCTCAAATCAATACTGAAGTACAGTGTCTGAAAACTGTAGGACGTATAAAAACCTTACCTGTGAAGAAAGACTGAAAGAAGTTTAACATAGAAGAGATTAACCTAAGAGAAATAGGAAATACTTTTTAAGATGCAGGAGACTATTGCAAAGAAGATACTGATCAGTTCAGTCAGAGAGAACAGGAAATACTCAGCTTACTTTGTAGCAAGAGAGAGTTCACCTTGATACCAGGAAAAGGCTTAATTACAAGAACAAAATAAGCAGTGCAACAGGTTAATTCAGGAGATCACAAAATCTTTAACACTGAAGAATTTTCAAGAACAAGTTGGATACATGTCTGTCAGGTAGAGCTTAAATATACCTCTCTATCAGGGAAACACCTGTCTGAAAGGTATTCTCTAAACCCATGTTTTTATCATTGTAAGGTACACCTTATTCTACCATAAGTCCAACCACAGCAAATGTGTCTGCACAGGATACTCTGAATTTCATAATAGTATATAGAACATGTCAACAAAATGGAGCTTTTCAACAGTTAACTAAGTGAGCCCATCATCATAAGCCTAATCTGCATTGCTCCAACAACAAACCTGATCTTTCTTTTGTTTTGGATGTAAGCTCAGGTTCAAGTTTATCATGATGATTATTATTTTAAATAATGACAAACACCTGAAATTTTCCAAGACCAAATTTCCCTGCAGACAGGAAGTTGTGTACTCGGTTATCCATTGACTTTCCTGGCTTAAAACAGCTCAGACTGCCGTCCCTAGACTATGGAGGATATGCAGGCTGTCAGCATCATTTGAGAAGTTACAGCTGACAACTCAACCCAAATACAGTCTCTCCTTTTTAATCCAGACTTCCTAACAGTACTGCATGAGACACATCCATCACGAAACTATAAAAAAACAATGTGAAAATGTCAGTGGACTGCCTAATAGCAGACATTTAAAAGTAGCTCCTAAAATATTTTTACAGTCCTTAGTCTATCAACAAAACCTTACCAATGCTGAGGCTTTTTTAAAAAAAATAAATGGACAAATGCATTGAACATCCCATATTGCTGCATAAGCAACACTATGTAATTCAGTGACTGTTATCAGTGACTAGCTACCTAAGTTTTATAGAAAAGTATTTATTGTTCCATTCATGTGTTTCTGTATGATTAAAAAACTTAAACAATTCTACTGAGCCTTCATTAAAAATAAATAAATAAATCAACACTATGTACATCTCATGACTTAAATACAAGATACAACAGCGTGATAAACTAAAGAAGAGAGGTATACTTGCCCAAAATCAAAGACAAAGAGTGGTTTAAAAAATTACCTTTTAACTGACTACAGAAATGTCAGTTCATAGGAGGAAGCATATGTTTACAAAACTGAAGACTTCCACAACAAGAAAGTGGCTGGCAGCATTTCTACAAGACTCTTCCTTTTATAGTCAACTGTAAGATGGCAGTGTGCACTCCAGAGGAGAGAACGGATATTCCTTACTTACATTGCAGCTTTCTCTACCAGTGCATTAATTGACACTGAATCTATAGTAAATCCAAACTACTTTTTTTCAAATTGTTAATAGTGCAAACTTGGGAATAATTTAATTGCAGCCTTGAATTCTGAGGGACAGATAAGACATCTGACAGATAGACATGAACAACTGACATCATCCACCTGGACTTCTGCAAAGCATTTGATGCTGTTACGCACAACATCCTTGTCTCTAAATCGGAGAGACAGGGATGTGATGGATGGACCACTTGGTGGATAAGGAATGGGCTGGATGGTCACACTCAAAGAGTTGCAGTCAATGGCTCAACGTCCAAGTGGAGACCAGTGACAAGTGGTGTTCCTCAGGGGTCAGTATTGGGACCGGAGCTGTTTAACATCTTTGTCAAGGTCACGGACAGCAGGATCGAGTGCACCCTCAGCAAGTTTGCCAATGACACCAAGCTGTGTGCTGTGGTCAACACACTGGAGGGAAGGGATGCCATTGAGAGGGACCTTGACAGGCTTGAGAGGTGGGCCCATGTGAACTTCATGAAGTTCAACAAGGCCAAGTGCAAGGTCCTGCACCTGGGTCAGGGCAATCCCAAGCACAAATGCAGGCTGGGTGATAAATGGATTGAAAGCAGCCCTGCAGAGAAGGACTTGGGGGTACTGGTGGATGAAAAACTGAATCTGAGCCGGCAATGTGCGTTCACAGCCCAGAAAGCCAACCATATCCTGGGTCACACCAAAAGAAGCGTGGCCAGCAGGTTGAGGGAGGTGATTCCGCCCCTTTGCTCTGCTCTGGCAGGACCCCACCTGCAGTACTGTGTTCAGCTCTGGGGTCCTCAGCACAGGGAAGACATGGACCTGTTGGAGCAGGTTCAGAGGAGGGCCACAAAGATGACCAGAGGGCTGGAACCTCTTCTATGAGGACAGGCTGAGAGAGTTGGGGTTGTTGAGCCTGGAGAAGAGAAGGCTCTGGGGAGACCTTGTAGCAGCCTTCCAGTACCTAAAGGGGGCCTACAGGAAAGATGGGGAGGGACTTTTTACAAGAGCATGTAGTGATAGGACAAGGGGTGATGGCTTTAAACTGAAAGAGAGTAGATTTAGATTAGATGTAAGGAAGAAGTTCTCCGGTTTGAGGGTGTTGAGGCGCTGGGACAGGTTGCCCAGAGAGGCTGTGGATGCCCCATCCCTGGAAGCGTTCAAGGCCAGGTTGGATGGGGCTTTGAGCAACCTGGTCTAGTGGAAGGTGTCCCTGCCCATGGCAGGGGGGTTGGAACTAGGTGATCTTTAAGGTCCCTTCCAACCCAAACCATTCTATGATTCTATGATTAGTTTCACATTTAGAGGCAAAGGTAAAGTAGCTGTATTGTGGCAGTTTCCTATACCTTATAACTTTTCTTCTTATACAGAATAGCTTTGTGTTGTGAAATCATATTGGTGTAGAGTTATATCCAGGCTTTGGGGCAGAAAAGAAAACACCCAGGCACCTCAAAGAAAAAAGGTCTCTAGATGGTTCCGCAGCAGTGCTTCCAATTTCGCCTATTAATAAGATTTTCTGACAACTTCTATTATAAGACCCTGCTTTCAACTGCTTGTGACTTTGCCAAACGTCAGCTGCTGTGCAGAAATTCTCCATGCTGGGAGTCATGTCAGCCTGACCTTTTAGGAAAATTTAGCCAAAACAGGTCATTTCTGTGAACAAAGAAAATATATTACTTTGGTTGGTTTAATACATTCTGATGACATCTTCTTAAAAACAAAAAGCTCACAAACATCACATAACCAAGTCTGAGCATCCATATGCTTTGAGTCAAGATCTGGAAGTCTGCAGGGCAATGTAAACTTTAAGGTAATGGGACCTATCTGCTATCCATGTGAAAATTGCCCAAATTAGTCAGTTTTCCAGGCCTTTTCTTTTTGAAGCAGAGTCAAGGAGAATGTTGCACCTGCTTGGTACATGTTTGCTTTCCCTAGCTGGAATGCTTCAACCCACAGGAAATTCTTTATTCCCAAAACTTCAGGTGCCTTTGATTTGGGACCAGGAAAATCTAGAACAGAGATATGGTCCCAGTGTCTCCTGTGCAAGGTTCAAGCATTGTGGAGTTAGAAGTGGCATTGTCAAAATGCAGAAGAGGAGCAGGGGCTGCTAAAAGAGAAGTTACTGGGACTTCAGACTAGTTGAAGAGGGTAGAGGGAACCTAGAAATGGTAACTGTGGAGGACAGATTGGCTAGGTATGATGTCTGCCACCTGAGAACTTGGTCAAAGAAAAAGACAAACTATTTCTGGAAGGAGACTGACACTAAGGAAAAAGTAGTGAGTGGAAATGAATCTGACAAACTACAGACCCGAAGCTGAGGTGTATCTTGATAATCATTGAACATCATCTCAGAGAGGTCCTGAGAAAATGAATTAATTTGTGGCATCCACAGATACTGTAATGGTGGAGGAGGTTAGAGGAGTGGAAACAGAATGCATTTTGGTTACACTGACATGACTACACTTGAGATCAGGATGGGAGAGAAATAAGACTGAAACATGGTTAAACTGGGAAAGGAGCAGAGGAAGATGTGGCAATGGAGGAATCATGTGGGAATGTGTATGCTCATTGTCATCTACCTCAGCAGACACCCAGATTGCTGCAACTTGGCATTCCTTTACAGCTAATGCAAAGTATCTTCTCCACACCTCCAAGTGCCGATCTACAGGGAGGACAACATGGCACTTCTAACATCAGTTTAGATGCTCAAGTGTGCATAGGATGCACGATAGATCCATAACCTTTCTGATGGCTCATGTCAAGCTGATGTAAAATAATCTAGCATGTCTCATAAGCTTATTTTAAAAACAAACATAGGAACATCATCAACAAGAAAACATCCAGCAAGCCACACACAAAAACTAGTAAGATGCAGAAGCTAAGCACTCTTCTGAACTAAGATACCTGTGTGACTTTAATTCCCTCTGTGCCATCATCCCTCATGAATCTGTTTTATGATGCAACCTCCAATGAAATGACAATGCACTGGTTTTCCCAGCAGGATTCCGTCCTCACGCTAAGCACAAAGCTGACTTCCTCTGGGAACGAGTAAGTGTTATATCATAAGGGATACTTGTTTCTAGGACTCATGACTCCTCTCCTGCAAAGCTGTAGTGAATGAATTCATGAATAGCAAAAGTCATTAAAGCATTGAAAATTTCTTAAAAACAAACAGAACATAAAAAACATTATCTCTTCTAATTTCATAGGACTTCACTGTGAATTTAGGCAAGTAGTTTAAATCAAGCATTCATCTCACCATTTTTTTTTGTTGTTTTCCAGATGCTGAACTTAGCACCCATACCATTAATATAGGGGTATCATGCTCTATACATAAAGTGTTACATAAAATTCAAAGCACTTACCAGAAAGCATGGAGACAAGTCTTAGGTGCCCTAAACTAGATAGATGCACCCCCCCCCCCCCAAAAAAAAAAACCCCAAACCCCACATAAACAACAAACAGTTGATAATTACAGAATAGATTTTTTTGTTTGTTTGTTTGTTTTTCCTAAAGGCTGTGAGACTCAGTTTCCAGGTGCCTATGTTACTAAAATCTCCTCTCAGTTAGGCATTATGCACATCAGTTTATCGGTACTTGTGAAATCCACATACATGGTGGTGAGTGCTGTAAGAGACCTCAGAACTACAATCCAGCCTTCAAAGCATCGTTTAAAAGATTTGTAGCATGGTATCCCAGCCTTCCAGTCAGGAAGGTCATGTAACACCTTTCCTTATCATGTAACTAGGATTACCACATACGTTCATCACCTTTCACCTGTGAAATCTGTGCAAACAGTGGTGTGTAAAGTCAGAGAAGAGCTCGTCCTAAGTCAGCCCTGGCTCATGCCAACGATCCCCCACAAAAGACAGTGCATGAGGAACAGACTGCCAAAATTGGAGCAATTTAGAGAGCTTGTAAGGAGCTTCCTATTCAAAGGGCAGCCAAGAGTGGATTCACCAGCAGGCCTGCAGGCCACAGGCTGCTTATCCCAATAAATAAAACAAGTGCCCTTAAGAGAGATCAACAAGGAAAATAAAGAACAGTTTTTACCTGTTTTAAGTGAGCACTCGTTCTGTGCTTACAACATTAACAGTTATGAATGACCTAACACTTTGCTTCTGCTTTAGAAAAAGTGAGAAACTTCATTAACTTCAATTTACAAATGTGATGAGTTAAGAAGAGCTTAGCACTGCCCTGAGTATTCACAGCAGCATACTGACATTCTTCTGGTAGAGATGAGCTGCCTCTCAGGGAGGTGTTTCTCATGCTTATGTTCACTTGACTTTTCAGATGAGAACAATTTCACTTATGTCTGTTCTGAAAGTTAAGTTCTTCGTGCAAAAATTATTAAAGAAAGATTTCAAGGATGTTGTTAACTGACATGTGAGTTATGACAGCCTATATAAACTTCTAAAGCAATCTTTGGGAATTGTTAAAACACATTTCCAACATTTGACAAAAATAGGTTTCAGACCAGTGATATTTGCTAAAATACATGCAAATCTACTGCATTAATATTATGAAACAAAGAATCCAAACCCATGCGTTCTTTGATATCCTAGACACAAAACCTGGAAATTCCCAGTCCACAGAATAAGTCCAACAGTCTGCTTTGCAAACCCTAACTGCAACCTAATTCATAGTGTGGGACTACCCATCGGTTCACATTAGGTCAGATCCCAGGACCTGACAATTTCATTTCCCCTTCTCTCTTAGCTTATTTTCTACAGAGGTTTCCACAGCTCTGTAAAGCAAGCGCATGTGATGCTTCCTGAATTCCAAAACATTACACAAGCATTCAGAATGACAAGTTAAGTAACCTTAACTTAAAGCAGACCTTGAGCTACAGCACACCAAAAATATATTTGGCTTTTACAACAGCTTGATTTATCACTTGAAAAACAAGATTTTAAAAATTGGTGCTTTGCTAGGTCAGGAGTTAACTTTCAATGATACTGAAGTATATTGCTCTAGCACTCATTTCCATTTGCCTTCTTCCATCCTCATGTGAGTTCACATTTTACTAAAGAAGCACTGAACCCTGAGACCTAAAAATGAGTTCTCTAAAGTGGGGACTAATTTGCAGCTGCATGAACGCATCTGCCCTGCTTTTCCTATACTTCACCTCTTCACTTCACAGAAATTTCCCATGTTTCAAACAAAGGCAAACATGGCACAGTATATGAAAACAGCCCTGGTCTTCAAAAATGGTTAGCAGAAAGACATCTAGGAACATAAAACATGAGCCTGATTTTTCCATGTTTTTTTGGCAAAAGAGAAAATACATTAGAAATAAAGTAAAGAAAAACCCTACTTTTTGTAGGAAAAGTGTTAAAAATTCGTGGTGTGTTTGGATGGTTTGCTGTAACTGCAGAAGATGAGTTAATGCAACCACTGACTAATCCTTGCACTGAGCCTTTAAGGCACTCTAAAGAGAAGCAAGGTATAAAAGGTGGCTTAAATATATTATATATTAGGTAACATTCTATTATACTTGGCCATCAACTCTCAATGTACCATTGTCAAGGTTCATTGTACCCTGTAAAACAACAGCCAATCCTCTCTAAGAACTTTTTTTTTGTTAGAAACTATGTAAAAAAAAAGCGGATTAAAAATTAAAAGATCTAGTATTTTTTAATCCAGAGTTATTTTCTTTAGACACGTTTTTAGAGAACAGAATGCTTGAGTTCATTCCAAGTCACATTAATAAAAACATTAAAGTAGAACAGATTTCCCGCACCCAGGATAAGTAATTGAGGATCACAAGTTCAGGAGTTCATGACTTAAATCCTCTTTTGGATGCAAAGACCAACATTTCATCATGTTTCCTTCTTAACTCCTTACTATTCCCTTATGGAATTCACAGTCTAAGCAAGAACGAACTTTGGCTCTGATGAAAATAAATCTGTCCCATTAAAAAATACACATTAACCCCAGCTATTAACTTGGAGGACTATTAGCAACTTCTCCCTTGCAAAATATGACCATAAAGTTTGAAATTATTCATTCTGTATATAAATTATTGCTTTTTTAAGTGACACTCTGTAAGACTAAGAAGATGGACCTGTCACAGTAGAAATGTATACCAAAGATAACTTTCTTTCCTATTGAAAAGGCATGCTAGCCACGACCAATACCATACATTTCAAAACTCACAAAACCATAGCACTTGACATTACATATTCACACAGAGGCCTGCAAACACACAAAATTTCCCAAAAAAGCAAACCCCTGCTTTCATAATATTAATTTCCATTCTATTTCCATACGAGATTTTCAGCCACTTTTTCAAAATATGGTAGAAGATTAGTACATGAGAAGTGTCCCTCATAAGCAGAAAATTTCCCATCATGCTGCTAACTAGACATGGCTCCTAGACTTATTTTCAAAACTTTAATTCAGTAACAGTGCCAATAATATCTTTCTCATGTAGTTCATGGAAGGACACCACCCCAATTTCACATATTCTGCAAATGCACAGCCATTCATTAAAAGTTACAATACTAATTTGTGGCAGAACTGAAATATTCTCAATTGGCCAGAAAGTCTTTGTTTCAGTAAAACATTAAAGCTTAATTACAGACCAGTATTCCCAAACAATGGTATATGTCATGTAGCGCAGCATAAGCTAGTTTTCTAGCTGGTACATGACTTAGCCCGGCAATAGATGGTCTCCAGCCAGTGCCTTTCTCAGAGGCAGTTTTGCTGCCCAGCCCTCCTGACAGTGAGGTGCCTCACAGAAAGCATTTATGAAATCCTGATACAGATGACTTACTGCCAGTTTTGGTTGGTTATTTCTGCTGCCCCCCCCCCCGGCACTTACATACAATCAAGAGTTATTAATTACCAAAGCATGGGAATAGCTTTGCTGCTAACAGCCCATCTTGAACTCTCTCAGGGAACTTAGGGTAGAAGGTAGAGCAGTTAAGAAAGCCAAGGCACTGGTTTCATGGGAGGGTTCTCAGCAGTCCTCATTCACTGCTATTTGATCAGCTGCCTCAGGTCTCCCATGACCTTCTATAAATCCTCTTAATACCTACCCATACATACTCTTCCTGCCAAGGCTGTTGCAATTCTTAAGCCTTCAGTTTTGCATCACTGGTGCTGGGCGCTCCAGAACGTAAAACGATTTCAGGGCCTTCTAGTAATATTTAAGCTACTCTTATAACAGACCTACTTCTGCGTCAGCTGCAAGACTGCCTTTAAGCTCACTAAGAATCATCATGCCAGTTCTCTTGCAGCAGTGAATGCCAGATCCTAGAGATACAAATGAAACCTGGTTCTGGAAGTCCCTTTTTATATAGCTGAGGTAGGCTGTATTAGTGGAGAAAGGGAGGTAAGATGGTATGGGAGTATATTTAAAAGAAGGCAGTATATACACACACACAAAAAAGCACAACACCCTGCAGCTATGACAAGACACTGCTAAGATTTAAGGAAAGTGCATTTAACTGTCATTAAGTCTGGAAGGGAAAACTGATCTACAGTCTGAATTCCTACAGTGCTGGTTAAAACGCTACCCTTGTTACCAAAAACATACCCTGCTCAGCTGCATATGACAGGAGGAGGAAGTTGGGTAACACCACCTGCATTCACTGACACAGATTTTAATGGAGAAAAGCATTATAAACCGCATCTTTTTGCATGTTCAGAAACACGCTGCAGCACATATTATTCTCCCAAAGGTCCTAAGCAGGCAGGATTTCATCCAACTAGTTGATTAAAGTTCACTTTAGTTCACTTAGTCACGTCATTAGAATGAGTGTCACATTTCTAGCAAGCACAAGAAAAGGCCCAGGCTGTAGCAGAAAAAGAGCTCACTTTACCAACAGCAGTGAAGATGTTTTCTATTAACTACAGTGAATTCAAGGGTTGCCAACCAGAATTTTTAAAAAATCATTTTTAGGCAGAAGAGACTTTTCTGGATACGGTTCACGTCCTTCTCATTGTGTGAAGAAATAGGAACAAAGCACATACTTAGCAAAACCCTGGGAATAAGGCAAGACCGGCTTTTTTCTGGTTTTAATATTACCTATGTTGCTCTCAGTTCACCGTCTCCTCTACCATTATTTTATTTACTGTGAATTCTAGGTCATTCCAAGAGCAAAAAAAGAAGCACCCCATCAACCAACCAAAGAAACACTGCCATCTCCTACAACCCCAGGTGCTCCTTGGATATATTCCTCTTCCCCACCTCCCCCAGTCCTAGCCATCCATGCTAAATCTGGTCTTACGGATTTTGTTACTGCTACAGCCCCGTGATGAGAAATCAGCAAGTGGGAAATATTTCACCACTGCTACCCTAATGAAGCTGAAGACAGCTGTAACAAATAATTGTAAAGGGGATTTTATGTTTTAAATTGTATAATATCTACCTTATGAAGGCGTTTTTACTGAAGATTGACAAGTGTGGGAAGTGTGAATTGTGCAAGTGTTCACAAACTATAAGGATCCAAAAAAAGTTGAAATGCATGTGTTATAATATTGGGGAGAGGGGAAGAGAGTGCGGATGTCAAAAAAAAAAAAGAAAAAAGGAGGCATTTTGTGAAAGATTTACCTAGAAAAATTAAAGTGGTACCACTTCTTCATCAAGTTTCACATTTTGCCAAACCCCACCTCCAGTGCTTTTCATGTATTTATTTGAATGCACATTCTACAGACATCAACTCTTTAAAAAGACTTTTTTATAACAAGCACTAGTAGCAACTTCATGATTACATAATAAAAATACAGCACCCTCGTAATACATACAGTTTATCTAACAAATTTATCCAAGGTCTACAGCCACATAATCAAATTAAAAATTAATTCACCTACCTTGTGCTTTCTTTAGGAAGTGCAAAATCCTAGGAAATTCTAAACAAACAGCTATTATTAAAATATGACTCAACATTAATGACAAATACAACCAGACTGACTGCTGTAGTACTGTCATAACTGAAAAACACCAAAACACAACATTTTTAGGAACAGTGCATATAATCCCCTAAAAGGTAAAGCTTCTGTAAATGTAGATGGATTACTGAAATCATCCTGTGTAGCTGATTCTACTGATCTAGCTTACAGCTTATGCTCTAATGCTGCAGTCTGTTCATGAGACCACCAAAATGGCTTACTAAAGACAAATATTCAAACACAGGTGAAGGAGTGCCAAGGAAGCCGCAGAGTTCAGCAAAACCCTGCTCTACCTGCAGCAAAGTGCAACGTGGATTTGTGAAAGGTGCTGTTCCAAAAAAAAATTAGAAAGCACAGTCTGCAGCTGAGAAGCTCCTCTACAGGAAAACTGAAATAAAATAAAAAAGAAATCGGAATGATGCATGTTGATTGTAAGAAAAGCCCAACAGACTAACATGGAAGAAGAGGGCTGTAAAGGGAAGCTGTTGTGACTTCTCCAATCCAGAAAAGAGACAAGCTGACTTGTAGGTATGCTAACAGTTTTAAAAAGACATTCTCCAAGATTTTTTTTTCTTTTTAACAGACAGTGCTGTGCCTTAGAAAGACTCTTCAGTCAGGGGTTAGTAATCCTTTTCTTTCTACAAGGAACATAGTCTCAAAAATCTGGATGTAAGACAGACACGTTGAAAGAGTTGCAGTTATAGATCCAGCGTACAAACTCAGGGAGAAATGGCCAATCCCTCCTGGAACCAAATGGATGGCTGGAGCTCATGAGGGAATGATTAACAAAAAGGAAGGGTAAAGGACATGAGTTCAGTGACTGTGACACAGATAACCTAAAACAGATTTCTTAATATTACTCTGTATTTTTTTGTCGTTTATAAATGATGCAAATAGATGGCCTTTTAAGGATTTAGTTACATTTTAAAACAGAAATTCATTT
Source organism: Haliaeetus leucocephalus (assembly GCF_000737465.1). Taxonomy (NCBI): domain Eukaryota; kingdom Metazoa; phylum Chordata; class Aves; order Accipitriformes; family Accipitridae; genus Haliaeetus; species Haliaeetus leucocephalus. The sequence continues at coordinate 4,805,560 of NW_010973325.1, forward strand.
ACTCTACCCAATACACTTACAGATATACATCATTTATGCATACACAAACAGAATTTATAAGTATCACAGAGGAAAAAAAAAATGACTCCAATTCTGAATTGAGACCACTCCCAGCTAATAAAAATATTTTCCTGTCTTGTACTAAGGTCCTGACTTACACTTCAAAGAATCTTAAAGACACAAAAGACCATTTGTTTATAAAAAGATTTCAAAATAGCCCCAAAGCCTTTGTTTACTTACTCATAAACTCATCGTCTCCAAAGGAATAGCCTAAGGAAATGATAGGAATCTTTAGGTAGACTATAAATGCTGTCAAAGGGCTATATATAAGCATTTTCTACTTGGTGAAGGACATGTTGCATGAGGATGCAGTTTAGAACTTTATTCCACAAAACTCTCAATAGCTGAACAGCAGAAGGAAATTCAACAGATTCCTTCCCTGTGCAACATGGTATAGGAAAGGATAACGTCTTCAAAGACTTACTTTTGGACACAGCTAGACTCCATAAAGTAAAAAGTGTCCATATTCACACTATTGTACAGTAACAAAGTGGGGAATAACTGGATTTGCCCTTAACTCTGTGGTAACATACTCTAAGTGATGGAAGACATAGTATCATATGCCAATTAATATGGATTTGCTTACTAAGTCTGGAAAGTAAATCTTGCCAGTCTCAGTTGCCAAATTTTGTACAGAAACCTTTTTGACTCCACCCATAAGCAATATTAGTCTTTGAATGCTGCCAATACCACTGAAACATTGTGGTTTGAAAACCACAAAGTTTTAAATGCAAAATACGTAACAGATGAAGCAAGCAGCCTGTTTCTTAAGCAATTACTCTTTCTGTAGTATACACCTACTGAACTTGGGATTATTTCTTACACGATCCATGTTACAAATACTGTAAATTAGTGTCATCCAACAATTAGCAGCTACATATGTTGCACAGCCTTAAAATAAAGGTATCAAAGGACAATAAAGTCACATTTTGATGTAAGCTAGTCAACAGATGTCATTTCACATAAAAGACTGAAATGCTATGGCCCATTAATTAATTCTCTGCAGAAATGATACAGTTTCCAAAGACTATATAGACACATGTACCTATAAGTAACTGCAGCAATTACATCTTATCTTCTGCACCTTTCAATTTTGCATGCAACACCAATCATGCATTAGAAAACCCACTATCTGATAAATGCAGAGGGTGCTGGCCTAGTTTTACTGAATCCATGATACTCACAAGTGTACATCATCCCCTTCCCCCCCAACTACAAAGCAGTAGCCTCTTCTTCACAAGTAACACATCACAGTGTATATGCCAAGGTGCGTCACAGAGAAGTCAATTCTCCCAAAATTCAAGAACTAGTTTTCTGAATTCCTACATCTTGCCCATTTTCCCTCTGAATTTTCAGTCTAGGACACTGCATGTCAGACATTTTCTATTATCAGATCTGTTCTTGAATGCAAATTCAGGTTGCCCTGCAGGTAGGACAGCCCTACCTTTTCAAAACTCTCAGCAAAACAAACAACATGCACGTAGAAAACAAAAATCCCAAATAATCAAACAATTGCCCCTTTCCTGATTATACAGAAAACCACAGTCACGCTCTAGCATTCTTTAAAAGGTGGTTCAGCTTTTGCAACACATTGGATTGTAGAACGAAAGCGATGTTCTGACCACAAAATAAACAAAACCTTATGTACACAATAGTTTGCCCACTTCCAACTACACTGATTGGTCTAGTGTAAGTTCTCTTCCCGCAAACTCACTTTACTGTGTGATTAACAGGACCAACAAAGGAAAAGAATATCCATCTAAGTCACCAAGAAGGAAAGAGGACTTTATTTGTACTCTGTTCCATAACCACACCGCATCAAGTAGTGCTTTTTCAGCAGTGAAGGTCAGTAGGCTGTACTATATTTATATTTACATTTACATGAAATGGCAATCCCATCATTAACACTTACAACACAAGTAGTGATTTGGGGAATGGAAGTTCATAAATCTACCACATTTAACAGCATAAAACAAGGCTTATCGAGCTTCAAAATTTCCTTGTAAGAGATGTTGGCAAGAAGGCAAAATAAGTATTATGAAAAAGGAAAGGAGATCTGCCAGTTGTTGAACAATACTATAGTTTTAAGATCTAACACTGTGATTTTCTGGAGAATTGCTGGTTTAGATCTTAAACTTGCATGACTTCAATGAAAAGCTGCACGCATCAGCCTATCCTCTTCAGGATGCATCAGCTTAAGCTCATATACAAGTCATCTCATATTAGAAAGAATGTTCCTTGTTTAGCTGAGTTGGACTTGATGCATGCTCCTTATAAGACCAATATGAGTATGGAGAACATACAGTTCTTTTCCCTAATATTATTTTAATGCCCTTTACAGAATGAGAAGTGAAAAAATCCTCCTCTTGATTCTCATAGAGTAACAATTTATCATGGTCCTATAACTAGTTCTGCAGAGTTTTCTAGCTGAGCTCTCAAATTTATTTGAAAAAAAGACTTCAAACAACTAAAATAAAAACTCAAAGTCCAACGAGCAGATGTCTAGAGGCACAATGGTTTATCCCTTCGATTTTTATTACTTTTTAAATGCATTGTATCCTAAGCAGCTCAGGAAGGTAGAGCCATTAAATTGGCCCTTTAGACCACTTCCGAGATACAGGAAATAGCCTCATATAAACATTTCTTACTCATTTTCCACCTCTTGAGTCTCCTAACTGGAATACAGTGCAGAGGCAGACTGTATGTTCATCCTTACCCGAGTGAGGGATACCTGAATTAGTTTTAAACAAATTAAGCTCAGATACCAGAAGTAGTCCTGCAAAAACTGTGCACAGACTGTATTTACCTGTTTTCCATATGATCTGCTGTTTACTTTCATATCTTATTTCCTTCTTGGTATTTTATGAACTTCAACAGTATGGCTTCAGTTTTAATAGTCTGATATATGATGAGATCTTCACAGCATGCCAATGAAACACAGAAGACAGAACAAACAACTGACAACTTCAGACAGGGGAAGAAGATCACAAGAAACTGATGTGTGATTCTGAGATCAGGGAGATGATATAAAGTGAACCCATTCCTGTGCCGGTTTACAAACCAATGCTACTACCCTGAAATAACTGTTCATTCATATATGAACAAATGAGACTAAGGTAAGAAATTTGAGTGCCTATGATCAAGCTAAGTGACACTACTTCAGAAAAGGCTGTTTCAGACACTTAAAAGCAGTACTATCTCCCTTCCTTAATTAGCACAGTATTAAATCTGCAGCCAACTTTTTAATATATCAGTGACTTCTTTTCAGTTATTGGGTTATCAGTAACTTATTACTAACATTCAGTATTTCTTTCTTTGTCTTGTGTTGATAGGTTTCACTGGATTCCAGGCCCAACACTATAAATGTGACAACAGTTATGCCACTATCGATCACTCAGGCTGATACCATCTCTCTCCTTCCAACCAGCATCCATCAGACAGACCCTGACTTTATATGCAAATTGTTGTCTTTCCTAAACACTATGGTAGTGCAGTGCCTAGAACAATGGAGTCCTGGTACTTGTGCTGTGGTTAACAAAAGCCCCTCCCAATTCAACAACTAAAATAGTTTCTGAACAACCTTTTGGAAAATTGAAACTCTAACCCTGCCATGTAAGTATTCTCAACAGTTGAGGATCTTCACTAATGCTATCTTTACCTGCTGGTCGGGGGTAGGGAGGAAAAAAGGAAATATTTCTCCCAACTAAATGGCTCTCACCAGTTCATACAAACTGAAGTCACAGATGACAAAGTTTTGCAGCTCAAGTTGACCTTCGGTTTGTGAGCTGCCCCACCGGAAACAAAACCTAAAAATATAAATATAAGCATGTTCTTTTTAACTTTAATTAAAATACAGGTCATCTGCACTAGATTAGCTTCTTTTCTCTTAGTCTTTGCTGCCACCATGAGGATTAAAGATATAATGCAATGAATACATGAATTCATCAAGCCACGGTGAAGAACACCACTCAATTGGAAACCTTTCTCTGGTCAGTCACACTTCTGGGTTTGTTACCTCATTGGAGACTACAGCTCCTAGTGTCCTCCAAAAGCCTTGAAAGGGTGAAAGTAGGGAGAAGTCAGTGACAAGCCAAGCCGGAAAACTCTCCAAACTGGCCCAAGCTGAGAGTCTACAGCTGAGATTCTACACAATTCTCACTCCTCCTGCCTTATTTACACACTATGCAACCAAGTTTTATTGAACATGAAGGCCCCTTTCTAATCATCTTAGTGGTCCATATAACTCACACAACTATGCAAATTTTGGTAATGAGTCTAGTAGCACTGGCAACAGTAGCACCACTTCATTAACACTATACCATTAAAATGTCATGCTTGCTGTTTTGATAAACAAATCTATTTACAAATTTACAAAAAAAAGGTCTCAAGTAGTTAGTTCTCAAAATGTAACAGGACAATCACATTTTACTTTTTTAAATCATAAGAACAACACAGTGGTAATTTTATGGATTATTGGGTTGGATAGACTTTTCTTGAATTATTCAGCTATAGTTTTTCCTACCCTAGAAAAAAACAGCCTTAAACAGTTTTTGGTAGAAGACTAAGCCTGTATAAGAACATTATTTATAGTCTTGGTAAACTGACATACACAAAACTATAACAGTCAAGGATGTATCATCCCCTGAGAAGCCAAAACCTTGCCATGACAATATTTGTTCAGTCATAAAAATACCAAGGCAGATGACTCCTTTCCCAAAATCTTTAGTGAAACATCACATCCCCTTAAATATTTGTATTCAAATCCTCCTAATCCAAGTATCAGGTATAATACACTATCCCTTCTGCATCAGAAAACAGAAAGGTTTCTCAGCTTTACTTCTTCTCTTAAAACAACATCACTTCTTTAGTTTGAGTTGGTTCTGTCTCAAAATACAAGCTAAAATCATGTTTAAAGTAAACTCTTTGGGGAGATTTAATGAAGTTAGGAACATCCCCATCTCACTAGAGACCTGTGAGTTTATTATTTACTCATTACTAATGAGTTTCAAATGACTGATGTCTGCAGTTAATATGCATAGCAGTACTGTAAATGTGCACATTATATTGCTCAAAAACAAAAGCAGGAGCCTATGGGAACACTTGTATTTGAGCTTTCCTTAAGCTCAGCATATGGGTATATACAGAAGAGTAAATCCAGTAACACTGCAAAGCAAATGTGCAGATAAGGAGAAACAATGACTAAGAGAGATCACAAATAGAGGGAAAGGTGAACAGAAGAATATTTAGAGGCAGAAAATGTCCAGCTGATCTACACATACCAAGTAACTTGTCTTTCTGCTAATTGGCTGCTCTTTCTACTCATAAGTGGCAAGAGAGATTTCTGGGATGGGAAGACGTTTGACAGAGGAAATAATTGTAAAATGAACAATTCTACTGCTTCTTAAAAGGCACTGAACTCAGAAGATTAGCCCGTCAGAAGAGTGGACACAAAGCTCTGCTCAGTTCTTCCACTAAAAATTCAAGGCCCTGGAGCAGAACACATTGCTGAGTTGTCTGGAAACCAATCACAAAGGATAATCACTCCCTGGCAAAGGAGACTTGAGTTTGCGCCTGCATCCCAAACACAGTCTAGCCTGGAGGTGGGGGTGGGAAACAGAAGAAAAGTAAATCACAAGCTGTAACAATCTGACAAATATCTTCAGAGCTGCTGTTTCCACATCTACAGTTGACCAGTTATCACTGGTGAACTACAAAGCCTGAATGCAACTTATAGCTGTAGAATAAATCTCCACCGAGACCGTTCACAGTGGTCTTCACAATTAACTGTTTTGGTGGCAACAGGTTTATCTGAGAGTTGAGTTCTTGATGAAAGAGAGCAATCTTCCCTGTATAATGTCACAGAATAGCTCAAGAAACATTTAACAGAGCTAACAATCAATGTGTGAGGATTGCACAGACACCATCGAACGTAAGGTCCTAGAATTACACCTTCACATCTCTGGATCTATGAATATTGCATCTACCTTTCTGATGGCAAACCACAATGTTCTGTCTGCTGCATCTACTGTAACGTGGTGTGATGCATGAGTGCCAATACAGTGCACCTCACTCCATCAAAGTGCTCTTTGAGACCACTTAGCCTTCCAAAAGAAACTACTTCCTACCGTGAGTGGGTGGAATGTCTTGCAGAAGAGTTATCTTACATCTAGCAGAAGGTGACTGAAAATACATGGGCCTGAAAAATAAACAACCAGAAACAAAAGCCGACTTTGGGATATCTCATTCATAGGCAAGATGTAGAAACTGATACAGAACATTCACTAAGCCACATGAAGGTTGCAACTCTTTACTAAGGAACCATCAGGAAGCTGAGAATTTACTTCAGCAGAACTAGAAAGAATGGTTACCATTATGAAAATGCCAGACCAGCATCTGTTTTGTACAGAAGTTTCACCAGAAGATGATCTTTCATCAGCTGATCTTGAAATTAACCACCATTCCCTCCCCATGTTAAAAAAAAAAATAATAAAAAAAAATCTCCAAGCTGGCTTTAAAATAAAATTAACACAAAAATAAAGTTTTCTCTTCAAGTTTACTTCCAGTTCACAAAATTGCAAAGATAGCATTAACAGTTTTAACTATGCTGTGGGAAAAGCCATGGCAGCTTAGCTACATAATCCTCCTTCATTCAGTGCAAAGCAAATGGTGAGTAAAGAATAAATCAAGGTGATACAGCCAACAGCAGTGGTACTTGTAAACTGGTTGAAACTGGTGTAAAGAAAGACATTTGGCACAGCAAACAGGCTGTTACAGTTTTCTTTAAGGAAGAGGAACTGTAGCCTTTCTTTGCTGCAGAGAGGTTTGCTTCACAGCAGGTCATACACAAGTGCCTTCGTATCCAGTGGCACTGTTCTTTACCCCTGAACTAGCAAGTAACTGGGAACACTGGATAAAGCTTTGAGTGCTACCACAGAAGTCATTTGGCACCTTAGGTATACTGACACAGGTCTTCCACTCTAGTTGCAGTCAAGTCACAGCTTCTTTTGACTACACATCCACTCAGATAGTCATTCAGATTCTGCCTAAACTTATTCCACATTTGTGGACAAGTCACTGAACTTTCTTCATAATTCCTGTGGCCTTTTTAGAGCAGCCAGCAATACCCAGAAGTTACAATAGTCAGAAATCAGCTCTGCAACTCAGTTATTTCTGAATTATTGACATGGTTTATCCAACACTGACCTCAGCTTAGATAAGATCCCACAGGATTTATTAGTTCAGGCATAGTACCACAGATACAAGACAAGCCCTGAGCAACAGAATAGATGTGGGATCTAAAATAGGATAAAATCACATAATGTTTTGAATGGGATTTGGATCCCAGTTTGTTCCAATTAAGGAATGCAGGATTTCCAACTCCATTGTTATCAAGCCCACTGATGACATGTTCAATAAATACAGCTCATGGAAATATTCGTGAAGTGTATTTTTTATAGTCATGCTCATTTGCTAAGGAAAAATGGCAGACCTAATAACTATACTGAAGCTCTATACTAAAAATTGTACCACTATATAAACAGCTTTATCACCAGAGATGGCAAAACAAAGCAGTAAGTATTATGAAGGAGCTTGACCATACAAGAAAATCCTGGTAACACCCAGTTCATTAACCACTACTCTGCTTCAGCTTGGAGTAAATCAGGTTATTGACTGCAAGAACAAGCTGTTTCTTCATTTTTTTCCAGGCACCCTTGTCATGCATGAGCAGCAAGGGGCAGGGACAAAGTTTTCCCTCACAGCAATATGACTGTCAATCTGTCTAGGCTCAGAGACCTTTGCTTGGTGCAGTAAAATACTCCCATTACTCTTTGCTTATCCTCTTGCTCCCAAAGATGGTCAGAGGAGACTTTTCCATTATAAAAATCTTCAGTAGCAATGCAGTCTGACAAGCTTTACAACATGGGGTGGTTTTCCCAACATGGCATGCTGCTGCCAAAACATCCTCCAGTGTATTACATCTCATGCTTATCTGAAGTGAGGCAGGCGAAAGGGTATCAACAGTTGCTCCAACTCATCATTCTTCCCTGGACTAGAAATAGGACATCGCAGACAGGAAAGCCAGGAACAGTATACTGTTAAGACTTGAAGACTTTCTCACGCTGCCATGACAGGGAACTTGTCTGATCAGCACCTGAGAGGCCCAGATCATTAAACTGGCATTGGGACATAAAAACGGTACCAGAAGGTTCAGTTTCTTCCCAGCTGAGTTTTCACATCTCGGATGCATGGCCATAAGAGGAAGCCATACAGCTGCAGCATTATCGTTAAGTTTCCCCACTCTCAAAAGTATTTAATTTGAGAAGCAGTTTTCAGAAATTCTAGTAAACATTAACATAGTAACTTGGACATCAAAGGTAGCAGCTTTTTGTACCAGCTCTCTGAAGTAATTTTAGAAGTAGACCAGGCTGTAGACATCTAAACTAATAATTAAAATTCAGATGACATGTACGCTTGAGCATGTTCCACTTCTATTTAGATTTTCCATCTGTACAACAGGAAATATATCTATGGTTCACTCCTCAGAAAAATCCACATGAGACACTAAAGACTTCTGTATACAGTGCAAGAATTATTCCACATCAAAAAAAATGAAGATGATATGCAGTCAACATGTCTTATTCAGTTGCTAATATTTACTCTATACTGTATATACTGCAAGGTAGGTAGGGACCTATGAGGAATGTAGAAAGGAAGCACAGACAGTCATGTAATCAAAGACAACATAATGCATGTTGATATAAAGCATACATACCAAACTTTGAACAGATACCCTTCATGCTGGAAATGCCTAACTTTTGCATGTGTATTTGACAGTTTAACTATAGTTAGACTCAAACCCTACTGATTGCTGTAGTTGAGTCTTCCTAATGATTTTCATTATATGACACCATTCAGCTGATTTTATTAGGTTTTAACATCTCAGCCTGAAGTTTTCTATGATAAAAACCAATGGGCATTTAGGATCAGAAGAGAAAATTAAAAAACCAAGCAAATAAGGGTTTCTGTCAACATTTTAAGAAGTCTGCTATTCTGAAATCTACATTTCTTCAGCATCCTGCTGTTAAGTCAGGGGTTGCATACTGCATTGCATGGGCTCCATGAAAGAAATGGCATTTTCAGTTTTAAGTCTTAAAATAAAAACTCCCTTAAAAAAATAATCATATTGTAAGCAAATGAATTATCACCATCAATTAAATACGTACCCAATGACTGAACCAGGTACAATGTGACAAAAATAACACTAAAACAAAAATAAAGATTATTCGTCTTGAAGGAATTGATATATTCAGAGTATGCAAAACATCACTTTTGTGTGTAAGTCTTCCTCAGTGCTGACCATTTGACTCCAGCTGCAGTTGGTGGAAGACAAAACTGCTCAGTACTTTTGAAGCATTTCTGATGACATGTACCATATTCAAGCTGAAAAATGAGACATTAAAAGATGAAATTCATGAAAATAATTTTCTGCCATGCCTCTGGGTCTCAGCTCCCTCTTCCATCTCGAGCAGTAAGTTCCAGACTGGTGGCACTGCAGAGTTAGGTTCACATCTGGGATTCCTGCCACCACAGCAAGACTTGCTATGCCTTCAATGTAAGTATGCATTTTACATACTTGCACGTTACACTGACTTACAACTTCAGATCTTTACATACTACAGCAGAATCAGTAACACAACTGCTCCTATACTTAAAGTTATTTCTCCTCCTTCACAGTTTATGCTTGCAATCTATTTTGGAAGTTCTTTTTAAAGAAACACAGGAAGGGTCCCTGTGTGGAGAGTTAGTTAAAATGCCAGAAGACCTGGCTCCAGCTAGAGCATTTTATCAGAACACCCACAGAGGAAGCGCTATCCTTTGAAATGTTAAATACATTGTCAACTATGGATGGGGGTCAAGAAAGCTTTTCAAGCCATCTGGTGCTCTGAAAGAAATGCATACACCTGAGAAGAAAAAAAAAAAAGGAAAAAGAAGAAAAAAAAAAAAAGACTGTCTGTGGTGACAGGATGATGGACTCAGTCAAGTATTTCATAAATTTAGATAATTGCTAGTGTGCATTTAGGATGAGTTAAAGAATGAGAATACCCCAATGTATTCACAGAGACTTAATTCTTCACTCAAACACCTATTAACAAAGAGGAGTGTTATGAAGGTAAAAACTCTACCTTCATCTTAGTAAATGGCTAGAACAAGAGTCGATTTCTAACATGTAACATACACAACAATTCTAACAATAAGCAGTTTTTAGAACAGATGTTATTTTTCCTAACTACCACCAAAAAAAGCCACCAAAAAGCTGACATGAAATAAAACTGTTAATTTACTAAGTGCTTGGATTTAAGAGCTTTACATTTTGTGCTGGACTCTTTTATGGTGAGGATGATTTCAAAACCTGAATGATCAGTAACTTCCCAGCCATAAACAAAGACAGCAAAAAGTAACCAGAGTCAGCTGATTTGAAAGACAGCATTCATAAAAGGTCCAAGCAACTGCCTGCAAGATCTAACATAGCACAGAAGACACTTTTGGACTACAGCCAGTAACAAAGAAGGAAACAAAAACAACATCATGAGATTATTTTTTTTCTCCTGCTCTGGTCTGTAGTAGCAGTAAATATTCAATTGGCTTAATATTTCATCTTGACAAAGCATTTTCAGCTTGTTGAAAGTATGAATTTAAATAAGCAGCTTGTCTCTTTTTTAAGAAAAGGAGAGGGAGGTGAACAGTTTGAACCACCCTAAAAACAGACTATACTTTAGCGATGCAATGGACCAAGCAAAACACTGCTGTTTCCAAAACATCTCCTCAAGTTAATAAAATTATTTGTTTTGCTAGAAATCATACTAGTACCATGCGCTTCTAGACCATGCTAGACCAAGACGTGGATAACCCACCTCATTGTTTAATGAAAACATTCACCCAGAAATGTCAGGTTATGTTTTTTACTTAAAAGAGTAACAGCAAATAATGCTGTGTCTGTCAACACAAGTAATTCTTTAAACAGAGATTCTTGCCCTCTTTCTTCACAAGGTGATCTAAACAGTTCTTTTCTCAATATTTACAGGAGAATTCAATCCAGGAAGGATCCAAGCATTCATGTCCTGCAAATCACCACAGATAATGGCGTAAAGAATGTCAATCACATTTACTGTTACTCTACAGAATAACCTCAGGGACTCAGAAAATAAAGTTTTTCAGGTATGAGATCCTGTTATTTAGGTTACACACAGTCTGAGAAAAATCATATTCCATCGAGCACAGGACTAGTATCTACCACCTAAGGTCCATGAATCAGTAATAAGTTATTTGCTTAATTGAAAATAAATATTTGAGGGATATTGATAACATACACCATTGATTAAGTTAAAAGCTTATGTCAATATAAGACATTTGATATTATAAATAAGCAGCACATGTATGCCTGATGTTATTCTGCAAATGATCAATACAATACATTTTAAGTGGATCAGGAATCAGCTAAGAAATGGATTTCAAGAAATAAGTGTGAATCATCAACTAGTTGCAGTGTTGCTAGTAAGGTCCTCACAGGACCAGTAAATTTTTAGTCACTGATTAAAGATACCACTGTGAATAATGCTAGCTTAACAAAGACTGAAATGTGGACGAGCAGTAATGTTGGAGAAGAGCAACTCTCCAATAAGCACAGTACAATCAAATAATACTCTTCAATGAGCCACTGCAAGGTCATATCTCTAGAAGCAGCAGAAGCAGAGTACAAAGATTTTTATAGGCCAGTTTCAGAAAGACTTGGATATATAGTAGTTCTGAATTGCCTGATGAACTAAGTAAAAAAGGAAAAACAATGCTTCCTCCAGAAAATAAAAACAAACAAAAACACCATTAGAAGCAGGCATTGCCCACTTCTGAGATGTTGAAAAAACAGTTCAGACAAGCAATAGGTGAAGAGCACAGTTAGCTTTTAAGGAATATTTTCCAGCCTGTGTTCTTTCAAGGAATGGAATAACTACATGAGATACAGCTACAAACAAGATGGAGAAAGCAAGTGCAGTATGAATTCCAGCCAAGTAGAAGCTGAGGTTGGCGAGTGGGTCAGAGTGTGTCCTATTCAGAACTGAAATAAGGTCCCAAACAATACCACTGCTTGAACACTATATGAAGATTACTTTAGTAATATTCATGTTAAAATTCAAGCAACTTAATAATTTTGAGCACAGAGACTAACTGGGAAGTAAAATGATTTCTTGGTTATATAGATAGTTGCATGGAAAAATCTTACTGGTTACTTCTGGACTTTCAGTCTACTTATTCATAAATTCCTTAAATCTGCTCCACTGTCTGGTTGCTTACCTCACACTGATGAAGCAGCTACCAATACTAAAGTCTTACCAGTCTAACTTCAGAGAGAACTGCATTAAGGGATAAAGGATTGAACTCAAAAGATGCTGTGTATTTATTTATTTGGTACTCAGTAGTATCTTCAAATTGTTTTTTCTGATATAGGATTAAGAGAGATTAATTCAGCATTTCTTTGCACATCATGTAAACAGCCAGTTCAAGTAAGCTTCTAATTACTCTTTTACCAAGGGTATCAGGATACAGAATGCATGGGGGGGGAGGGGGGGGAGGGTGGAACCCAACAAAAACCAAACCGTCAGAAATTCTTACTTTGAAATAAGTTTATTTGACCTCTAAAGAAACACGAAGTGAGGTATTACAGGGAGGCTTTGGATTCACTTTAAACAGGAAGTCAAAGGAGGGGAGAGGGGTGGGGAAAAATCAAACCAGAAGAGAACTTTTACATTTCAGTGGCAGTCAACATAGTAGGATGTACTGATGTTACGCTGCTTAGGCTTGAGAAGGTTATGTATTTGTTTTGCCCTGCACCCAATCTACTTGTACTAGAATACCAGGTACTGAAGAACCTTGGCAGGCTGTGCCATTGCTCGCACAAACAATGCACAAAACCCCCAAGAAACTGTGGCATTAAGGTGAATGGTCTCCCCAAAGAGCAGAACCAGGTATTAACACATACCTGTTCTTAAGCATTGTATAGGGAGGCAGACCGAGTGTGAAACATCTGCTCGTTCTCGTTCAGAGCATCAGAGTCCCTATTTCCTTCTGAAACTGCTGGAGCAGAAGCACTAGGAAAGGTACTGGGCATAGCATGAAGTGGCATGAAAGACAGTCCTGTCCCACCCGTGCCCACCCCAAACCCTTCTGTAACACAGTCCTCTGAATGGCTGTTTAACCTTTCACTGCACTGCTTTAACTTTTCCTGACACGTTAGAAAGTATTTATTCAGTCTCCAGCAGATAGATCACATATCTATGAATCCCTTTTAACTAGACAAGGACTATTGCCAAATGGTCTCTGGAGTAGATTACTTTTCAGGTGATCTATTCTACATTAAATTATGAGCAACTTCAAGTATCAAGAAACTATTCTCTCCTTTTCAGCTTTTCCATGAAACAGTTTTCCTTCCACCTCTGGTAGTTCAAAGACATAGCTGACGTATACCTGGAGCCAGAATCCACTGACAGAGGAGAGTTCTGCATATCACAAGCCAAACACCACTGTACGCATTTTTGTTCTTTTTTTCCCCTACGCTGAGTCAACATCCTCAGCTTTATATATAGTTAAGAGGTAGAAGGCCCTAGGAGTGAATATGTTGCCTCCTTAAATATTATTGTAGTTTCCCCATTTAAAAACAAAACAAAACAAAAAACCCAACAAAAGCCAACACCATACCAACTGTACTATTTCAATAATAATCAGGTTGGAAAGACACTATTGAGCAAACAAGCTCATGAATCCCGATGTCACATCAAGTAGAATAAGAAAACCTGAGGGAGGAGAAATGGAATTGCTGGAAGCTCATGGAAGCATCAGAGGGATTGCTACAGCTTCTGATCTGAAAGCAATACATCAGGAAGCACTAAATCAAGCACAACTCTACTGCTTCTGTATCAGTCTTCCATTAAGAGAAATTAAATGCTTTAGAGCACTGAAGAATCACAGAAAGTGTAAGGCTGTTCAAAATGTTCTTAAAAGTAAGAAGAAAAATGTATTTACTAAAAGGAACAATGCATGCCAGTTATTTAAATGCTGTTTGTTATCCAGTCTTTCTCCAACTGCCAAAAGGTTGTGTTCCCCTCCCAGTGCTATTTCATCTATAGGCACAACCCAAATCAATATGAACTTGAAATTAAATTCTGTTCAACAAACCAAAGCCATAGAAATTCACATGAAAGAAGGGTGGTTGGTTGTTTTTTGTGCTCCGCCTCCCCCACCAAAGACTGTGAGAAAATACTATAAAGAATTTCAGATTTCTGTTTTTCTTTCAAAATGTTAAATCAAAGTAACATCAACTACTCAATCTGAACCAGAATTATTGTCCTGTAGATCCCATCTGTTTTCCTTCACGGAAATATTTTCAAGGGATAAATGCAAAACAGTTTGAACCGCTACTGTTCTGCATTAAGCCATGCTCACAAGTCAGTAGACCCAATGAATAGAAGGATCTGAAAGTCACCTTAAGTTATAGCCAATCCTTAATGCAGTTTTCCTGCTTGTTTATGCATGACTAGGTTGCAGAGCTTGACACATAACCACAGTATACTTGTAGTGTACTACAAGGCTCTTAAGCACAGCTGAAGCAGAAAAACTTATCTTGTACACATTGAGGATTTTTTTCTTTGTTCAGTTTTTAGTATTAGATGATTAAATGATTGGGAGAAAACAGACACATTATGAGACATGAATACCTTCCACAGCATCTTGCCATTTAGAAAAGAAAAAATACTTTTTTTTTTTTTTTTTAATTTAAAAACCCCAAAACCTCTTTAACCATACCTTTACAGATTATGAACTGGTTACTTCTGCAGATGTCCTTTATACAAATTATTATATTCTTCTGGATCTTAGGTTTTTAGTTTGTGTAAGAACATAAAAAAAAGAAGTATGTCTTTGCAAAGGCTGGCACATGTTAGAAGCACTTAGTATCTTGTTCATCTCTCTCACAGAGAGTGAATTAGACAAGTGCAGCAAGCTCAGAACAAGCAGAAGATAACACCGTAAGTCTATTTTGTAATTCAAACATCTAGTGAGTCAAAGGATGAAAATAAAACCAATCTTGTTACGGAATCCATTAGACTTGCCCTGTTCTTAGAAAGCTTTAAGCCTATGAGATACACCAGCATATAATCCAACCACATACTCCTTAAGGCTTGTTTAACTCACCTAGACTCCTCATGGCTATCTACTGTGTTTTACAAGAACTTCACTGGCGGCATGTGTGCACGCACAGACATGTGTGTGTGTATCTCTATCTGAAAAAGTGTCATCTGGAATAGAAAACTATTCTTCAGTCAACATGAAATTAATTCAAGCATGTGAAATATGAACGAGTCCTCTCATTGAAGAAAAAAGCAACTTGCTTCTGTTGTAGCTTAGTCCTCCACATGAGGCTTTCAAGAAAATAAAGATGATTATTAGGAAGGCACTGCCTAACACCATGCAGTGCATTCTGCGTTTGCTTCAAGATCCAGAATGACTAATTCTCCATAATTAAGAGAATTGTACCATAACAGAGTTGGTAATGTCTCCAGCAATGTTTGCGACAGTTTTCAATAAAAGATTAAATAGCTTAATATAAATCTCACTTGCACAGAAGAATAAGGACCCATGATCATCCACATTTTGGGCAGTTTAGCATAGCCTTCATTCTTCATGATGGAAACATAAAACTCTTTCTATCCATTTTGATCCACATATGACAAGTTAAATACAGTGGATATTACATGTATTAAAAAGTATGTATTTTCAAATAATAAAACAGAGGGATTGGGAGTGGGGAAACAATACCCACAGAGACTGAGGACTCAATTTATTGTCAGGTTTTTATTAGAGATGTTTTCAGCCTGCTATTTATCTCCAATGCATGCACTAACCCAAATCACACAAGGAATGTTCTCCTTTTCTGCAGCTTCTGAAGAACAACTAGATAATTTGCTGGAATTAACTGCTGAGAAGAGCTTCCTTTTTGCCCTTTATAGGAATGAAGTCTTCTTAAGAGAAACTGTCAAAATTGTATTGCCTAGCATAGAGAAAGTGAAAGACTTTTCAATTCTTTTTCTTATTGTTTAAATACTTGGGGGGGGGGGGGCTTCATACTTTTGAACAGCTTTATAAGCTCCAAAATGCATGTTGTTCGCACATGATGTTATCTTTAACTTTATTTTAGCTAAGAATTCACAGTATAGAATTTAAAATACAACCTCGATCTGACTTACTACAGTAATAGTATTTTGAGAAAGAATAATTTATTATTCTTGAAACCTAACAATACTTGAAATGTAAGTGGAATTTATAATTCTTCAAACTTAAGTTTAAAACCAAACAAAAGTAAAATACCAGATTTTGAGGAAGAAATTAAAGTTTGACTTCAAAGAGACCTTATCAGTTAAGATCTTCCACTACAGGTGACTGATGTTATGCCTTATGTTACAGTCATTAACTGGCAGGTTTTCTTCTTGGATTTTTTGATCCTTTGCATGTGAAAACAAAGAAAAATTAAATATTTTCTTAAATACTTTTTATCTATTCTAGTCCCAAACAGTATGTCCTTCCTTCTTCATACAGCTTATCCAGTGAGGCTTTAAGTCCTTAAACTTTTATTCAATATTCATGTGCAGACAAATCATGAGAGACAGGAGTTTCACATAGAGTTATACAGTGCTGCAGGGATAACATGAAACATCGCTAGTCAGTATACTTAATGCTCATTCACTCTTGGAAAAGGCATAAATATGATGTGCATAGGCCAGGTAGGAAGCTGCATTTCTTGCAGAGCCTGCACTCCTGGGTATTTAAAAAGCGAAAAACCAAACCACCCAGCCTTATTGATTTATGATATTATCAGTCAAAAGAAAACATACAAAATTTAAAAAAAACTAAAACAGTTCTGTCAGACAGTTTTAAGTAATGGCACAGTAGGACAAGTTTCTGCCCAGAAAGTGAAAGATGTGTTGATGACTGCAGCACAACAAATAGCTCACAGGGTTGAGCAACCACACAAGGCTGTAAATCTTAACCATAATTGGATGATTTTAACTATCTACAAAAGGCTGCTTTTATTAAGAACATAGTAAGTAATAACTACTGACATACATTTTCCATCTCTAAAAATAGATCTGCATCTTCAGTGAAAGACAGCTTTAGATTTCTTTTGGACCGTGGCACCAGTCAACAGGCTGAATAACATCTGCTCTGTGCTTCATTTTACTAATTTGTTCAACCCACCAAGCATCTACTCTACAAAGAGCATTACAAAAGATCCAAACCACACAGAATTTAAGAAAACACCAAAAGGTATGGTCAAGACTTCCCCAATGTAAAAATGGTAACTCAGAAATTTCTATCCTTTCTATTGGAGGGTAAGCAACAGCTCTGTTATCTTACTTACACCATTTTGTTTCTCTACTATTGTTCAGAAGTCCGTGGAGAAGAATCATTTCCATGTCATTCAGTGAAAGCAAAGTGTTCCTAGAACAGGCTATCAAATAGGTTAAATTTAGTAAGCAGAGGGAAGGCCAGGTTTCCCCCACAGCTCAACGAGGCTGTTGGATTAAAAAGAAAAGAAGAAAGATTTTTTAAAAAATTAATTCAACTGTCTAAGCTCAAATGGTACCTGACTTGAAAAGTAAGTTGAAGGAAGCCATGACTCTAGGGAAAAGAAAACCCTACAAGCAGTAAATATTTCCCCAAATTTGTATAGTTTCACTGTGTAAAAGATGCTAAAATGGAAAAAAAAAACCCAACCCACAATACAAGTATAATTTATACAGTGTTCTTGGAGAGTGAAAAAATCTCATAAGATTCAGTTAAGGAATGCCAAAGGGCTGGCAGGGAAGGAAATATGGGGTATGGGATTGGGCAGTGGAAAGGGATGAACACGGGAACAAAGTATCAAACTGTATTTCTTCTAAACTGGGGCAGGGCGGGGAAGGCATGGGGAAAGAGAAAACAAGTGTACAAATCCCAAAGTTTTATATACTCTTTAAAATTTCTGCAGTCAAGAAGTTACAGTGGTAATGGGAGCTTAAAAAGACAAAGAAGATATTAGCATAGCTTGCTTAATTAAGACACTATGTTACGATAAGCATTTGTGGAATACACACCAATATGCAAAACTTGCCTAATAACTGAAAGTTCATATTGCCTAAGTAACAGCTGCAGAAGCCACCCTCGCTCAGCAGTTAGAGCCTCCCAGCACTGTGTGCTGGTTTTGGCTGGGATAATTTTCTTCCCAGTAGCTGGTATGGGGCTGTGTTTTGGATTTGTGCTGGAAACAGTGTTGATAACACAGGGATGTGTTAGTTACTGCTGAGCAGTGCTTACCCAGAGCCGAGGCTTTTTCTGCTTCTCACCCCACCCCACCAGTGAGGAGGCTGGGGGGGGCACAAGGAGTTGGGAGGGGACACAGCCGGGACAGCTGACCCCGACTGACCCAAGGGATATCCCAGACCATACGATGTCATGCTCAGCGTATAAAGCTGGGGGAAGAAGGAGGGGACATTTGGAGCGATGGCGTTTGTCTTCCCAAGTCACCGTTAGGCGTGATGGAGCCCTGCTTTCCTGGAGATGGCTGAACACCTGCCTGCCCATGGGAAGTGGGGAATAGATTCCTTGCTTTGCTTGCGCACACGGCTTTTTCTTTACCAGTTAAACTGTCTTTATGTCAACCCACGAGTTTTCTCACTTTTACTCTTCCAATTCTCTCCCCCATCCCACTGTGAGGAAGGTGAGTGAGAGGCTGTGTGGTGCTTAGTTGCTGGCTGGGTTTAAACCATGACACACTACTACACATAACATAGAATAGAACAAAAAAGGTGTATTTTTTTCCTTAAAAGTGATTAAAAAATAAGCAAAATTAATCAACGAACTGAAATCGGAACAGCTAAACATGGGCCAAATGCAATTAGTCAGTAATCTACAGAATAAAGAAAAGCTAAGTGTTGTAAATCAGGGATCACTTTCAGTACACTTAAAAAATGCCCAGAGAACTAATTCCAACATGTCCTGATGACTTCCGCCTACTGGTTTCCTCATCTGCAAGGCATGCATATACACTTCAATGTGATGGCATAAGTTACAACAAAACCAGAAGAGCATTTGGAAAGATATGCGAATGATCCAAAGGATTAGGGATTATAAAACCCATTTACTTTATTACATTGGTCGGTATTTGCAGCCCATTATCTCAAAGTCCTAAAAATATCTGTTCCTATCAATTTTATATCCATTATCTACATGCTTGTACTACCTGGCTATAGGGATCCTAAATCTACCAACACAAACCAACAAGTTTTTTTGTAAAGACGAGATAGGCATATACAGGATGCAACAAGAAGATGCAACACCCTGGAACACAAGCAGCAGTGCCCAGATCAGTTACGGACCAGGGAGGGCATCATCTCTGGTGGTAAGAGGAAAAACACCCCAAGCACACAGCCTTATGCAGGCACAAGCAAAGTATCAGCACATCAAGCTAAACTAAATTCAGGTATTTATCAATAAGCATGAGTTGGCACTATATAAAAGTTAGTTATTTTTAAAATAAGATTTATTAAGTTTAATTTTAATACTTAAAATTGGTTTGGGGATTATAAACTTAAGGGTTTGCTGATGCAGCATACATAAATAACACACTGCAATTTTAGTCTGAAAGCCACTGTCAGAGCAGAAATCCTTTTGCAACACAGTGTAATTCTGACAACAGTCAACAGGTGCGTAGTTAAGAAAATAAAAAACTGTAGTAAAGCATTATGTTTGTTATACACCTCTGAGCTTTCAGGGATCTACAGCTTAGAAACTCCCCAAGGTTGACAAGGCATTTTTGTGTTTGATTTCCATTAATTCAGGGGAACTGTGTTTCTTTGTATGTTTTATACACTTTTGTGTATAAACATCATCAAATATGTCTAAATTTCACTACCAAGTCAATACTTAAATATCATGTAAGCAGCTACAGGATCTTTTAAAGGAAGAAAACTACTATCTCCATTTTCCCTCCCTCAATCCCTATATCATTACTTTCAGTTTCTGTTGAACAGAAAAGCTTTTCCTCCCAGCACTTTCAGTTTCAGTTTAGCAGGGAAGTGCAAAAGAATGAGTTCTACTTGAGAAAGTCATCCAAAGTTAGGACAGCAACCAGGAGTCAGGGGAAACAGAAAAAACAGGAGCCAGAGGAAACTAGAAGAGAACAGCTAACTAGGAAAAAAAATTATTTCTATTTATGGCTTACTTCAACATTACATGAGCCTTAATTATACCACAATGGTTAGCACTTTGTTTAGAGCCAATCCCCCTTCACCCCACTTACTCCCAAAATAGTTTAAAATACAAGACTGGAAATGAGAATTTAAATTGCTTCTACAAAGTGATTTGTAATGCTTGTACAGCTTCTAGGAAATCAGCAACTAAACAGTCTTGTAGAAGAGAGTATCTGCAGTTCTCTGGAAAAAAAAGACCAAACAGAAAACAAGACAGAAACCAAAGCTACAAGACTCTGACCAAGCCCTGTAAATCTGTGCAATAAATATGGACGCTTAAAAAAAATTCCCATCTCAAGGTTAGCAAAAGCATCCTAAGAATTCTGCACAGATTAACATTTTCACTTATAAAAATAAAAGGAAATAAAACCCCGCCAATAATACAGTGCACATTAATCAATTCAAGGTTTCCAGTCCTTTCTCCTAAACAAGAAACAGCCAATTGCGGTAGAAAGCAAATTTCCATTTTGTGTGGGTTCATCTTCTTGCAGAAGAAAAACAAACCAACCAACTCAAACCATGTTTGCTGTCACTCCAGTGCACCAGGAAAGCCCCCGCATTACAGTTACAGCCACCTGATACAGATACACCTATTTGTGGGAGGCACACACAGAGCTGTTCTCAAGGACTTACCACACACCCCCCTTTTCACAACTACTGGTTATGACAAAACATGTTAAGTGTTTCTAAATGTAGGTTAGAGGGGAGCGTCAAAACATCATGTGCAGCATGAGACATTAATCGGGGGGAAGCTGTGACAGGTAAGAACATGTTCTTAGAGAGCTATTTACGAACATATGCTAAAAAAAGCCTTTGAGACTTCGTAATATTTTGGTAACTTATATGCATAGCTCATCACAAAGCTGATTGTTTTCATTTGACATAATAAAAGGAGAATTAGTGTGCTTTTAGGCAAAGGTTATTTTCAAGCATTTATAGAAGCTTCTCTTCTAATATACTACTTATTTAGAGACTCTAGAGATTATTAATGTTCTTATACTAGTGCACTTATCTGTATATCCTTTTCATATCTAGTTGTAGCTCCTTAAAATATACAGTGTTTTCCTCTAAAATTTCAATAATATCCTCTAAACTTGCCCCAGTTCATGTACAAGACATACAGGGACAAACCAAATCAAAGCTATTATTTACAAACTTGTATTTAAAAAAACAGAAAGAAACAAAGCCCACACCAATGCTGTTGCTCAACTTTGTTTATTCTGTGACAGTGCTCTGCTGTCACTGCATTCACCATTTCTCCGCTGCTATGGATTTCCTCCATGTTGATCTACAAAAATATTCCTCCTCTCTCTAGCAAAGGTACGCTTTTTAGGTTCACTCTCCCAGGAAGACCTTAGGGACAGGGATCAAGTTATTTACCACAAGAAGCGCTGTAAAATATCAAGCCGATAATATTCTTTGATCTAAAAGACCTCTGCATGCATCCCAAGTCTTTTCCTCTGTGCAAGACTGAAAACGATTACCTTGTGCAATGCAATTTTGCTTTACTCTTTCTCTGACAAATAAACCCTTCCCCATTCTAAATATTTTCCTCTTAACTAGAGCAGAATTTCTACTTCTTTGCAAACAGCAACACAAAGCACCTGCAGCTCTCCCTACACCCAAATCAAACATTTATGTCAGGCCCTGATCAGCCAGGGCTGAAACAATAATCCAGCATTTCCTCCCTGCGATACAGAGAGCAACAGAGTATTTTCTGACTATGACACAGATTTAATACAAAATTCAACACAGAGAGTCTTGGGAGTGTTGAGTGTCTTTCAGGGTGCCAAGGGTCAGAGATGGTTTATTTTTCAAATTGCATTGCTTCTGAGCAGGTGCCTACTGCTCTGGTTTACTATGACAACCGCCCATGTTATAGACTACATGCAGTACCTATTTGTTAGGATCCTTTTGTTCAAGCAATTACATTCCTCTCTAGAGGAAGGTCACCAACCAGTACCTTTGCCTTCTGGTAGCCATATTGGTCACAACATATCTTCAGGTGTTACAGGAAGAAAAACCTTTTTAAAATACACTTTTTTAATGGAATATTTTAAATTTTAGAGTTAAATACTGGTATCAGAAGAAACATTTTACAAAGAGTATTATTAATTCCATGGAGTAGGAATTACATCTTCTTTCTCTTTCCTTTTACTGGCTGTACTGGTATCCTACAGGCTGGTATTTTATGGGAAATAATAAAGCCCATTATTTGTTTTTTAGAATTGGAGCACTACAGTTCTCACAAACATTGCTTATACCTTTTGTACACTGCTGTATTTCATATTTTGTCCTCCCGTCACCCACCAACAGGAATGAAGGAATCCAATAACATGGAAACCCAGCTTTATAAAGACAGACGTAAGACTACCCAAAATCTGGAAGACACACAGATAAGCACCAAAACTCCGTACCACGCAACTTTATGAAAACACGCAAAGCAAGCTAATGCAAAAGCAAATCGGTATTGCCACGCTAACAGAAAACAGAGATTTATGACCACAGCTAAGAGGCCAAACAAGCCCTCTGCCCAGACCATAAAAAAAAAAGCCCTGCAGTATGACTGTTCTGTTTCCTGCAGGAAATGAGATGCTTGTATTAGATACCCCTGTGGTTTTCATACTGTAAATGTATCAGCTGGTACAAATCCTCCGGAGAGGACTATTAACTAATGCTTAGAAAGAGCAGTGGCAATAGCAGACCGCAGGTAGCACCTCAGAGGAGAGGGGACAAAAGCTGACAAGTCATCCCTAAAAAAATTTGAGGGCCAGCAGCTGAAGAACACATCTTCTAGTAGAGGCGATGTCTGCAAGGACTATACGTACATACCTACAGCCGCTTATTTCCCCTTACACCGCTCGCTGCTTCTTTAAATAAGGAGCCTATTGCTCATCAGCACTCCTCTCCCGTAGGAGCCACAAGCCCCCACTGTCGCTCCTCAGCAGACCGTCCCTGGTTACACACGGCGGAGGAGGACCATCCACAGGCTCTACACATCTCATGCATGGCCATTTTTCCTCCTTGCTACTGTGGGTTTGTTGCGGGGTTGTTTTTTTGTTGTTGTTGGTGGTTTTTTTTAATGCTTCCGAGTTGCTCGGGCGGTAGGACGACCAACTTCTGGCCCAGGCGGCCCCCCCGCCCGGGGCAGGGCTCCCCTCCCCCGGAAGACCCCGGGGCTGCCCCATCCGCATCGCTCCCGCCCGGCGGCCTGGGTGGAGCCGCTCGCCCTCGCAGGACAAGCGCCCCTCGTGTTATCCATTGCAAAGCCACTGCCAGGGCCAGAAGGGGGGAGGAGGGCCG
>NW_010973325.1:4829265-4829619 GCF_000737465.1 Haliaeetus leucocephalus
AGCGGGGAGACAAAGGAGCGATGGAGGGCGCCCACGGAAAACGGGGGAAGCCGGGGAGGGGGCGCTGCCGGGGAGCCCCGCGGGGCACCTGCCCGCCCCGGCACGCGCCCCGCACAGGCACACGCACACTGCTCCACGCACACACACACACACGCGCGCGTACCCAGCAGCAGCAGGCGGTGCGTCTGCTTGTACTCCCGCTTCTGCTCCTTGAGCGCCCGGTCGATGCTCTTGCTGACTTTCCTCGCCTCCTTCTCCGCCTCCCTCTCCTCCAGGCGCAGCTTCTCCCAGGGTCTCTGCAGCGCCGGCGGCTGGTGCAGCGCCTGCTGCCGCGCCGCCGCCTTCCCCCCGCCG